>NC_079147.1:153765108-153810225 GCF_945859685.1 Eupeodes corollae
CTTGGAGGATTTGTCAATCCTCGCAATAGGCAGTACAAACCCGCGAAAAAATTTAGTTGGCACAGGAAAGGGTTGAACGCAAAACCTCTGGCATGACAGATCAATGCACTAACCATCAAGCGGATATCAATGATAATTTATTAGTGTGGGTAACAGCACAGCCTCTTTTTGACAGTAGCTTAACCTACACAGTACAAAACAAACAAATTGCTCTTAATAGCATTAGCTTTAAAATTGAGTGCATGACGTCAGTCCCCTTTTTCGGTTTTCCTATTTTGGAAAGTTTTCTTAGGTTGTTCCCAGTTTGTTGCGCATTGTTCCAAAGATTTGTTGAAAAATATTAAAAATTTGAAGTTTTAGACCCGAAAAACTGTTTTTGACCTAGCGCCCATTTTTCTTAACATTTTTCCAAATTCTTGGACCTCTATTATCAAAATTTTAAGAGGTGTGGGAAAAATTTGAAAAAGTTCTTTTAAACCGTAAAAAAGTTTAACAGAAAAATCTTGTTTCTTGCTTTCATATTTTATTGTCTTGTCAAAATTAATCTTAATATTTAAGAGATTAATGTTGAAAATTGATAGTCATGAGCCTGTGAATAAAATATCAAAGCAAGCAGCAAGTATTGTCTGTTAAACTTTTTTTACGGTTTAAAATCCTCATTTTTGATTGAATCTTCGGACCAATTTGATTTGAGTGATTTTGGATAGTTAACAAGTTTTAGATTTTCGGTTTTAACAGGGGGGGTAGGCATTAGTTTTAATACATTTTTCATACTAAAAATCAATTTAAACAACGAATCTCTTGAACAATTAAGAAGAGCCCCGAAACAATTGGGAACAAGTTTTACAATTTTGAATTTCAGAAATGGGGAGCCAGAATATGGCTTTACAAATGTTTCAAAAATAATAGATAATTTTTGAATTTTAATTTCTTAAAAAGGGGAACTTTACAAATGTTTAAATAGACATCGGAATTATTTTTGAAGTTTCTTTTGAATGTGCTTATTCAGGTTTTATTAAAAGCAAAGATAATGCTGAGACGTATTTTGCATTTAAAAAAAAATCGGGGCAGTATCTTTTTAAATATACACGTTTTAGAATTTAGAATGAATCAAAATAAATAAGCAATTGAAATTTCGTAAAAGGGGAGCTTCGATTTTTTCAAATTTTTCCCATGTCTTTTAAAGTTTTGATCATAGAGGTCCAATTTGGAACAATGTTCAGAACAAAAAATCGATTTTCGAAAAATTGGGGGCTATGTCAAATAGGATAATTTTTAAAAAATCTTTGGAACAATGCGGAACAAACCGGGAACTACATGGAACAACTTTCCAAAATAGGAAAATCGAAAAAGGGGGGCTAACTTCATGCATTCTTCAAAATATTAGTTTAAGCTTAATATTTTAGCTTTCGTGTGTTTATTTTTATGTTTTTTCATAGAAGCTACATTTCGGTTTATCAAATCTATATGAGTTAAAATATTGCTCTCATGTAAAAAGAAAATTTCGAGTTTTTAATCTAACTTAACTGATGATTATTGGATAAGTCCAAAAAAAGTTTTTCTAATAACGTCTTTTAGCTATATACATTATGTCCACTACTAATCGAGCTTTAGCCAAACAAAACCAGGATTTATTGTTAAGCTTAAAATTTGGTACGGATACAGAGCATTTTAATGTCATTCCTCTAAGCATTTACTGTTGTGTTGATTTTTCCAGGACGTATAGCTCCAATACAACTGTTATGAAAGTTTAAAATTTATTCAATATTGTCTTAAATAAATTTTATTAAATTTTGTAACTTTTGAGTTATTTTATTTCTGAAGTTTTTGACAAAGCTATCGAAAAATGGAAACAGATTTTTAAATTTGTCTGTAGAAAATTAGTTTATTTCTGGCTCATTTTCGAAGGTTTATTTCACTCAAGTCAATGCCTTAGTTTTCATGCAGTTGGTGTACTGAGTTAGCATGATTAAGCTTTATGAAACTCTTCTGGTTGATTAAATTATCATTAAATCTTTAAAGTTTGGAGATGAATTCAATCAGTTGCTCAAAAATCTCGAGGAAACGTTTATGTTTTTAGTTTTGCACTGTGGCGCGGGCAACTTCAACATCTTATCCTACACCGAACTGATATTCAGATTCCCCTAAAAGTAATCAGCAAGTCACTGCAATTTTCTTTCAAAAATCAAAAAGACTTATCACACATTTCTGTTGACTTTTACCACACATACAAACTTGGTAATATTCGCAAAGCAATAGAAGAAATATATTAAAATAAGAACTAGTCAAAGCTTTCTAGTCATGGGTTAAGGAATCCTTGATGTTTTTGTAGCTTAAACTTAGATACTTAATTATTAATCATTCAATTTTGAGCTCCAGCTGAAAAAAACAAGCTATAGTCACATGAATCTAGCTTAAGCAAGTAACTAGTTAGCGATGTTCAAATGGTAGACATGTACATTCAAGAGAACACAAGCGTCCACAGGTTTTTCTCAAAACCAACCTCTGTCTATCAACTCCTACTCTCACCTCCCCGTGGTGAACATCGGGTGCCTAGTACCTCAACTGAAGATTGGGTTCCAACGCCACTGGAAAGTTGTTGGGGGCAGCAAACATGAACGGGGGGAGAGGTGTTTCCACTAAGGCACCTCTCCTTATCCAGACGGCAGCGGAGGAATTCCCGAAATGGAATCAACGGTGGCGTCTACAGTTCCAGTAAGGTTAAACTACTTAGTGAACACCTTATAGGGCTACTTCGACTTATTTGGAGCCTGTAAGGAGCGGTTTTATCCGGCTCGCAATCCTTGAAGTTATACTTAGGATCTGGCCCTCCAGGTTGGGGGTTGTGCGTCGGGGTGACTTCCTGGCCACGTAAAAGCTTTCATAGTTGCGAAGTACCAACAAGCCTCGGATACGCACGGATTTACTGTTGACAACCAACGCAAACGAATAAAGGACAACGAACTTCGGATATGCACGTGGAATGTTAGGTCTCTTAACAGACCACGTGCAGCCGAAGAATTAGCGGAGGCCCTAGACCGATATAAAGCAGATATCACCGCCATTCAGGAATTACGATGGGATGGGCCGGGCAAAAAGAGGATGAAAAACTGCGATATTTACTATGGTGACTGCTACCACGGAAACCTACAGCGCTTCTTTGGATGCGGCTTCGTCATTGGAGCCAGACTTAGGCAAGAATACTTGAGCTATAGGTGCATCAATGAGCGCCTCATGACCATAGGCATCAAGGCTAAATTCAGCAAAATTAGCCTGATATACGCGCACGCCCCCACAGAAGAGAAAGACGACAACACCAAAGATATGTTCTTCGAGCTCCTAGACAAAACATATGAGCAGTGCCCTAGCTACGATATTAAAATAGTCCTGGGCGATTTTAATGCCAAGCTAGGAAGGAAGACATCTTTGGTGGAATAATCGGGAAGAACAGCCTGCACGACAACAGTTCCGAAAATGGATTCAGGCTCAAAGATTTCGCTGCTGGGCGAAACGTCATGGTAGCCAGTACGAGTTTTCCACACCTCAACATCCACAAAGGAACTTGGACTTCTCAAGATCATTCTACTGTCAACCTGACCATATTGCGATCGACGCCAGACACGCTTCCAGCATTATGGATGTACGAACTTTCCGAGGAGCTAACATCGACTCGGACCACTACCTCGTTGTAGCCAGGGTAGCACTTCGGGATTCCAGACCCAAGGCAAAACAGGGAGGTGCTGGGAGAAGGTACAACGTCGAACGGCTACAATAGCTAGAGATCGCCAAATCCTTTTCCGACCGAGTTACAAGTAACGAAGGCTGCAAAGACGAGAGTGGAAACATCATAGTGGAACCGCAGTCAATGCTGAGGATATGGAAGGGCCACTTCTGCAGACTGTATAACGGCGACGAAGAACTGAATTCCGCTTTCAGGCAGGATGATCCATTCATATAGACGATGAAAGCCCATAATCCCGTCCTCCCGACTTAGAAGCAGTAAAGATTGCCATATCTAAGTTGAAGTCTAATAAAGCCGCTGGAGCGGATGGCTTGAATGCCGAGCTCTTTAAAGCAGCTGGAGATAATTTGGTTAGGAGCATGCACCAACCTATCTGTAAGATATGGTCGGAAGTAAGCATGCCCGATAAATGGCACCTCAGTATTGTTTGCCCGATCCTGAAAAAGGTAGACTCTCTAAACTGCACCAACTATAGACGAATCATTCTACATCGCCTATAAAATCTTCTCTGCCGTAATATGTCAACGTCTAAAGCCCATTTTCAATAAAAAAAGAGGCTGGGATGCTACCCACACTGATAACTTCCCATCCCGTCTGTCGATTTGTCTTGCTTAAAAGTTTGTCTTTATGTGCTAGTATCGATTTTACCAAATTTACGTACTATTTTTTATAGATTTTATTTTTTATGAAAAAACGGACTATTGGGTTTTTATATAAAAATCACTGAATATTGAAAACAATATTTTCTGTAAAATAAAATAAGTTTGAAGCCAATATTTTGAATTTTTAAAAAGCTATTTGAGTCGAAAGTAAATGTTTACCAAGTTGTAGTATTGTTTTTTTAGAGTTTTATTTTTTGTAAAAAAAACCGTCAATTCGATTTTCTTCAAAATTCTATCGAATGTTGAAAACAATATTTTCTATAAGATAAAATTAGTTTGAAGCCAATATTTTATAGATTTGAAAAGATATTTGAGTCGAAAATCAATTTTTACCAACTTTTGTTGAATTTTTTTAGGTATTTAATTTTTTGTACGAAAACCATCAATTCGATTTTTTTCAAAATTTTACTAAATATTAACAACAATATTTTTTGAAAGATAAAAGTAGTTAAAAGCCAATATCTACAATTTTTGAAAAGAAATTTGAGTCGAAAATCAATTTTTACCAACTTTTATAATTTTTTTTTTAAGGTTTTTATTTTTTGTAAAAAAACTGTCAATTCGAATTTTCTTAACATCTTTCAGAATGCTTAAAACAATATTTCTTATAAGATAAAATAAGTTTAAAGTCTAACTTTCAAGTTTTTGAAAAGATATTTGAATCCATATTCAATTTTTACCAAATTTTGTTAATTTTTGTTCGGTTTTTAATTTTTTATAAAAAAAACTGTCAATTCGATTTTGTTCAAAATTTTACTGAATGTTGACAACAATATTTTTTGAAAGATAAAAGTAAATTAAAGCCAATATCTCAAAGTTTTGAAAAGATATTTGAGTCGAAAATCAATTTTTACCAACTTTTATTAATTTTTTTTTAGGTTTTTATTTTTCTGTAAAAAAACTGTCAGTTCCATTTTTCTCAAAATTTTACTGAATGTTGAAAACAATATTTCTTATAAGATAAAATAAGCTTGAAGCCTTAATTTCAAGTTTTTGAAAAGATATTTGAATTGATATTTAATTTTTACGAACTTTGAGTAATGTTTTTTTTAGATTTTTATTTTTTATAAAAAAAACTGTCAATTCGATTTTTCTCAAAATTTTATCAAATGTTAAAAACATTATTTTCCGTTGCTCAAAATTGTTTTGGAGATGAAATCATATGTAAGTCGTTAAATTTAGGAGGTGACAAATTTTTTTTTTTCAGTTTTTTTGATTTAGAAAAAAAAACCGTTAGATAGATTTTTTTCAAAAAATATATTTCTTTGAGATCACGTTACAGTCTATTATATAAAATTTAATTCAAGTCTCTAGGGTTTTTGGTTCATAAGATATTAAGGGTTAACCAAAATTTTCACCTTTTTTTTAAACTGCTATGGTAAAAAAACCACCCACGCAATTTTCTTGAGAGCCCTTTCTGCATCTTTCTGCCTTATTATCTGTATAACAAAATTTATTTGAAGTCGATATCTCTTCTGGTTCTTGAGCTATGGACGACGAAAAAAACGTCGCGAACGTACGGACGTACGGACGTACAGACGTACGGACGTACGGACGTACGGACGTACGGACGTACGAACGTACGTACACACGCACGCACAGACATCTTTCTAAAAATCTTTTATTTCGACTCAAGGGACCTTGAAACGTCGAGAAATGTCAAAATTTTCAATTTGACAAATCGGACCCATTACAATAACTTCCTATGGGAAGTTAACAAGCTGATAGGTCCTTATCAGTGTGGTTTTAGACGGCAGATCCTGGAAAAATCCCAAAAATCGACACCCACGATCTTTTCATCGATTTCAAGGCCGCATATGACAGCATCTACAGGGACGAGCTGTATAGAGCCACGCCTCGTCCGTTTGTGCAGGATGACCATTTAGAATTCACCCTGCTATATAAAGGTTGTAAACATTTTAACAGAACCTTTCGGTGTCAAAAAAGGTTTTAGAGAAGGTGATGCGCTGTCATGCGATTTTTTTAACATCGTGCTTGAAAGAATAGTGCAGACCTCATATGTCAACACTAGAAGCACTATCTTTCAAAAGTCTGTCCAATTACTGGCATATATAACTCAGCGTGATGTCAATGGGGCTTTTGTGAGTATTGAGGCAGAGGCGGCAAAAATGGGTTTAACGGTTAATAAGGGCAAAACAAAGTACATGCTGTCGTCTAGAAAGGACATACAACACCGACGTCTTGGTCAAAACGTCACAATCGAAAGACGTAACTTTGAGGTAGTTAAGGACTTCGTCTACCTAGGCTCCGCTGTAAGCGCAGAAAACAACACCAGCGCTGAGATCAAACGCAGAATAACTCTTGCTAACCGCTGTTTCTTTGGACTAAGAAAGCAATTGAATGGTAACGTAGAGCGCATGGAAACCAATGCTCTGGCCCGGAAAGTCTTCGAATCCGCACCCACAGGACAGCGCATTAGAGGAAGACCGCGGATTAGGTGGCGCGCACCTCGCAAGTGTAAGGTGACCTCACCCAACTTGGAGCGCGAAACTGGAGGCATCTAGCTAGGGACCGAGCTAGATGGAGAAGTTTGTTGGGTGAGGCCCTAGTCACGGGACTGTAGCGCCACCTTAAGTAAGTAAGTAAGTCAAAACTTTCTAGTCACAGGTTAAGGAATTCTTAATGCTTTTGTAGCTTAAACTTAAATACTCTATGAATTATTGATCATACAACTTTGAGCTCAAGCCTGAAAAACAAGCTAAGGCCACATAACTCTAACTTAAGTTATTTTAAAATCTAGAAGACATCTTTTAGTTTCTAGCTTAAACTGGTTTTTAATCACGCAAAACAGAGCTTTGGCTTAAAAATCAAAGTTTCAGCTTTTATTCACAAGAATCTATGTGTCACAAGGCTAACATAAAATTACATAATTTATATTTTTATTAAATACAAACACCAATACAATTTTAATTATTATTATATATTTTGATTTATATGCAAATGGAAAAAATACAACGCAAAATTTAAATAAGACCGCATATTTTTTACTACAAACAAAATTCCAATAAAATCAAATAAAACACGTAAAGCTCATTTGATTTCTGCTGAAAAAACAAAATTCATTATCAACGATAGATCGTTTAGTTAAATTACTTTTCTGTCGCATATTGTTGATGTTGATTAAACAATATTGTAATAAAATGCAATTTAAAAAAATATTCAATCCCCATAGATGGTTCCTAAAAATTCTAGCCAATATGGCAAAGATACTTGAAGAAGAAAAAAAAAACAATGTTACAAACCCACGTTGATTTTTATTTAATTAATAAAACGTTCAGGTGCATAATATTGTGGGTGAAGATAGTATATCTTTTCAATACTACAAGTCTCGGTTGTTGTGTTTTTAATTATAATATAAGGTACCTGTAGCCACTTTATATGACTGCCAAAACATAATAAATAGTTAATGTTTTTTTTTCTTTGTTTATGATTATTGTTGATATAGGAAATGCCTCATGAATATCAATTTATCGGAGTATAACTACGATAGGAGGTAATATTTTGTCTTTCGACCTTGGATAAGGTGGGTTGCTTGCTGGAAGTGACCAACTCTCGGCCATTGAAGATATCGAAGCGTATAATTTATTTTGAGCAGACATGTTTACAGAAACTATTTCCTATATTTTAATAAATTCAAGTTCAATGTGCGAGCATAAACTATTGTAGACTATCAGTCCTTCTCTCTTTGATACCGGATTGGTTTTATTTTCTCAGAAAATACAAAAGCCAAACCATATACCGGAACTGTGAACTGTTTCAAATTGTTCAAAAGAAGGCCCAAAATCAGCATACACGATTTCTTGCGAAAGAGATTTAAATTCCGGTTCCAACTATGGTCTTGGGGCTTTTGTTGCAAAATTCAGTTTTTCGACGTAGTTTTATTCGCAGTATCCCCAAACTTGAGCAGCCGTACAACATAATAGTTTTTGGTACAGCATTTTATATTTTAAACTTTGTTAAGTGTTGGACGGTATTGTCTGACACTTTGCAATGATGGAATTTTTAGACGATCGCAATTTGTTAGATGCTCATTCTAGGACACATTTTGGCCTAGCGAGTTATCCGTCGCAGCGGAAAGGTCTCCGATTTTGTACGAATCGTAGGATTTTTGCTTCGAGGTATTCTTTCAGACAGGTGTTCGGAACCTTTGTCCAACATAATGAAACGCAGACAGGCGTTTTGCGTTAGAGTGCGTTGCAGTGCGATCCAATGCTTTTTATGAATGACATTTTGACAGATCTTAAATTTATTTTTCCGATATCCTACGCCAGAAATTGTTTTCGGATTTTGTTCCGAATTGTTCAAATTATAAAAAAAGGAAGAAATTAAAAAAGTAAACATTTTAACAAAACGTGGCCTCGTGGCCTAAAAACAACAACCAAACAAATCGAGCATTTGGTTAATTTAATGCAAGAAAACCCCGATATCAAGGAATTACACGAAAAGGTCCACAGAAGATGTTGCTGCATTTTGGGAAGAGGTTGCTAACAAACTCAACCAACTGGATGGACGTCAACGAGATGTAGCTGGTTGAAAAAAGTTTTGGAGCGACCATAAGACGTACATCAAAAAAAAAAGTTGGCGGCAAATAAAAAGGAGATCACGGGCACAGGTGGTGGTCCCCATTAACAGAAATCGTACACAACATTTGAGGATGCTGTCATAGCCTTGATACATACCAACGATTCTGTTAATGGCATTGGATCAAAATCGTTTGGAACAGGTAATGATAATAAACAAGCAGCCAGTGAACCATCATCACCAAACAACTGCAGTAGATGCAAAGAACATCGAAGGTGATAGAAACGAACTCGAACTTCCGACAAAAGACTCTGTCGTCTATTCAGCTTCCTAGGAAGCAGGTCGAAAATCAGTCTTACGACCATATGTAAACTTCTCTTCAGGCCACAACAAAAAAATTGCAGGACACTACAAATATCTTGCGGGACACAGCTAAAACCTTGGAAGACTCAGCAGTATATCTCAAAACGGTGTATAGATCGGTGGAATATATAACTCAGAAACGGACCACCATGTAAAATTTATAATTAAGCACTCAACAACTGGATACCAAAAATAAAATTTTGAAATTTTATATATTAAAATTAAAACAAAGTGCCAAAAAAAAACGTACGTTAATATAGGTTTTTTTGAGAAATAAAATGGTATTTGAATTTTTGAGAAAAACTTATTTTACAGATAAATTTTTAAACATAAAATATAACAAATATTTTTAAACAGACTTTTTAGAAGACATTAGTTCTAGCAATCCAGTCATGCATTTTATTTCTTTCAAAATTGAATTGAATACAAACATTTGTAAGACTTTAAAAAATTTAAAAAATCTACTTTTTGAAGTCAATTTTTTTAACATGATTTTTTTTTAATTTAAAAACAGCAAAACTGTCACTTTTGTTAAATTGATGGCTAATTGAAAAACATATTGAGCGTTTCAAAGCTATTGATATAAAAGCTTTGAATCTCTTAAGATTTGAAACGAAAAGAGATTCCGAAACGTGTAATTTATGAGTGCTAACGAAAGTTTCTTCCAAACTTATTTGTTAACCTTAATTTGTTAACTTCCTATAGGAAGTAATTGTAATGGGTCCGATTTGTCAAATTGAAAATTTTGACATTTCACAACGTTTCAAGGTCCCTAGAGTTGAAATAAAAGATTCTTAGAAAGATGTCTGTGCGTGCGTGTGTACGTACGTTTGTACGTCCGTACGTTCGCGACGTTTTTTTCGTCGTCTATAGCTCAAGAACCCGAAAAGATATCGACTTCAAATAAATTTTGTTATACAGATATTAAGGCAGAAATATACAGAAAGGGCTTTCAAGAAATTTGCTTGGGTGGTTTCTTTACCATAGCAGTTTGAAAAAAGGTAAAAATTTTCGTTAACCATTGGTTAACTTGAATTAAATTTTATATAAGATGAAACGTGATGTAAAAGAAGTAAAATTTTTGAAAAAAATCCATTTAATGGTTTTTTTATAAAAAAATAAAAACCTAAAAAAAATTATAAAAAAATTAATAAAAGTTGGTAAAATTGATTTTCGACTCAAATATCTGTTCAAAACTTTGAGGTATTGGCTTTAATTTACTTCAATCTTTCAAAAATATTGTTGTTAACATTCAGTAAAATTTTGAAAAAAATCGAATTGACAGTTTTTGTACAAAAAATTAAAAACCCAAACAAAATTTGGTAAAAATAAATTTTCGACTCAAATAGCTTTTCAAAAATTAAAAATATTGGCTTCAAACTTCTTTATTTAACAGAAAATATTGTTTTCGATATTCAGTAGTTTTTTATATAAATCCAACGGTCCGTTTTTTCATAGAAAATAAATCTACAAAAAATAGTAAGCAAATTTGGTAAAAATTGATACGAGTACATATAGACAAACTTTTAAGCAAGACAAATCGACAGACGGGATGGGAAGTAATCAGTGTGGGTCGCATCCCAGCCTCTTTTTTTTAGTTAATTTTTAGAGAAATTATGTAATTAAATGCACCAATTTCCATTAATTCGAGAACCAAAGATTTTGCTTTTTACAATTTGTAAGTTTTGTTGAAACCTTTAATTTGTTTTTTTTTTCCACTCAAAACAATTACAGTTAGGTACTTAGGTTGAATAAACTTAAAAAAAGAACTTAACCTAAAAGACCACGCACACAATTATTTTGAAGATAAAATCATTTTATATTCGTAAAATTTTCGAGGTGAGACATTTTTTGATTTTTGATTGATTTTTTGATGATAAAAAAAACCGTTAATTGGATATTTTTTTCCACAATTATACTTGTTTGGTATCACGTTACTATATATTTGTATAAATTTTAATTCAAGTCTCTAGCGTGTTTGGTTCATGAGATATTTAGGGTTAACGAACATTTTCATCTTTTCTTTAAACTGCGATGGTAAAAAAAACACCCACGCAATTTTCTTGAGAGCCCTTTATAATTGTTCTGACTTATTATCTGTATAAGAAAATTTATTTGAATTCGATAAGTCTTCTGGTTTTTGAATTATGGACATATACGGACGTACGAACGTACTTAAACACGCATACACAGATTTCTCTTTTTTTAAAAACTTAGATTTAATTTCTTAGAACCTTGGAAAGTTATGAAATGTTTTTAATTTGACCGATTATAGGAACTTTCTACGGAAAGTTAATAATGACGTCAAAATGTCTTTATTTAACAAGAAAATTCTGTTATTATTTAATTGTTAAGCTATTACCAATTGAGAGAAAAATAAAAAAATTGATTTAAATTTCTTTAAAATAATGGCTGAAACACAAGCACGCTTCAGCTTCGGCTTCGCATGACGTTTACTAGCTCAGCCATAGGAATTTAATGCATCCTATGACAATGAAGCTTCGACCTCACGTTTCATTTGACAATCGTAAGGAAATAACGTAATGTTACGTAGAGTTACTCTAAACGGAAGCTCTAGTTCAAATTTGCTGAACATTTGCTTTGTCTGACAGCTCAACAGCTATAAAAAAGCCAGCAAACAAAATAAATTTGCTTTTGGAGTGATTCCCATTGGTTATTATAGGCTGGGTAAGTTACTTCCGCCATAAATTTAATTTTTTCGATTTTAAAACTCATATTTTTTTTATTTTGAGAAAAAATAAGAGCTGCTAATGACAGAAGTGCCATTTTAGAAATGTCATATTGGAAGTGTCATTCAAAGCAACCTCGAAGCAGGCTCATCGTAACACAGGCGAAACCGAAGCAGAAGAGTGTTTGTGTTTCAGCGATAAAAGAAGATACTGACTTCATAGTCGTTTCATGCAAAAGAAGTATTGTTTTTAAAAAGCAATTTGTTACATATTTAATATTTTACTAAGGGACTCCAAAATGTTAAACCATTTCTTTTAATTTTGCTTACTAGTGAAATGATTATTGCCTTTTATTAAGAATCGAGCATCCAAACATGTCTTTAAGCTGACAGTTCGTGAAAATAAACGAAACAATTACTCTCAAACAGACCTATTAATTGCAATTCCCAACAGTTTACTGGGCCATTCCATTCACTACTCTTATAAGAATAACTGAAAAGATGTCATACGGATTAAGAAAATTCTAAAAGTTCAACTAGCCAGTCACCTCCATCCCTAAAATGACTCACACATAAGAAGGATTGAAAGTTGAAAGTCACTAAACCAAAGTTCTGAACGGACTGTCGCGCCAGTTAATTTACTTGTATTTTATTTAGTTTACTTCAGATGCATGATATTTTTTCATTAAAAAATCTATGTTTCTTTTATAAAATACTGCAAATTTGTTACTACAATTCCAATTCTTACTCAAGCTTTCGTTCATCTTTCGATCCAGCCAATCCATATACCAGGATCGAAATCTAAATTCAGTTTCGACTCCATTCCCAAATCCACTCTTGTAAGCGCAGGGTATTATTTAGTTCAATGAACTTAGAATCCATGCATTGCATTGTAACCCAAAAAATACGCAGAGCAAATAAAGCGCCATCGTCATGTCATATTTAGCAAGTTCATCTTCACTCACATCACAGTAACAGTTTCTGAAATTCTTGTGCTCTCGATCGTCTCGTTATCGTATTGCAAAACAAAAAATATTAATTAAAATATTAATTTTCACTGTGCGGTAGTAAAAATATAAAGAAAATGTTACGTAAGTGTTAAAGTCTAAGTTTATTTAAAAATATGTGTTCAAATTCATTCCGGAGTTAAGTGTTTTTTTGTTTTATAAAATGTGAATTGCCATCCGTTTCCTTCTTTTTTCTCATTCAAAAAGTAGCTCGATTTTTGATTGGTCCGTTGGTTTGCAGTGTTCGCCGGTAATTTTCAATGGCGGTCTAATTCAAATATTTGAATTTGAATTTGGTCTTTTTGATGACTAGTGTTTCTTGAGAAAAAAAATAATTTGTTTTATATTCATATATTTCCATTGTGCCATTAAAAATAAAAATGCCATAATATTAATAAAATGTCTAGTAAAGTTAAATTTAAAGAAAAAAGAGGTCCCGTGTTTTTAGTGGTGTTTTGTATTCTTCGCGGTTTCGGGCAGTCGGTATCGGTAGTGTCTTAAAAAAATTAGTGCATTTTTGGAGTCATTTGACTGAATTCTAAAATTATAAATTGAAATGGGTAAGTCACTTTAATTCACTTTAAAAGTCTTCAAAACAAATTTATCGTAAATTTGCAAAAGTAAGAAAATGTTTCAAGTTTTAGGTTTTTTTCTGTTGAGATACTCTTTACGTTTCATCGGTTTCGAACTATTTTTAGTTCTAAATGTTAAAATCAACTTATATAAGAAAAATCCTCGCAAGAATGTTTGTTTTTGAAAATAAAATGTTAAAGAATGTTTTTTTTAGGAAATTTTGAGTAAAGAAAGTTGTAAAGGATGGTCACTTTTTTAAAGGTATTGTTATCATCTTATTGTACCTATTTTCAATGCAAAAATCATCTTAAAATACGTCTTAAACGTGTACCATCTTTTATATCTATCCATACAAATATTTATTAAAAAGTATTTTTTTTTATGTTGTTGATTGTGTGTCCCTCAAATTAAACAATAATCTTTTTAAGTATTGAGCTGTGATGAATTCGAATTCATCTCTTAATTCTTCTATCACAACATGTTTATAAAATATAGCCTTCTAAACATGTTGAAGACAAGTCAAACGATGGTTTTAAAGATAAGGTAAGACATCAAACGGTTCTAGACAGTAGATTTTATGATTTTCAAAAGTCTTCTCAAAATAGTTTAAATTATTTACTTGTCTTTTTTAACATTTCTCGACTTCCGTAGAGTCGAAATAAAAGATTTTTAGAAAGATGACTGTGCATGAGTGTGTACGTACGTTCGTATGTTGGTACGTCCGTACCTTCGTGACGTTTTTTTCGTCGCCCATAGCTAAAGAACCAGATGAGATTAGGGCAGAAAGATGCAGATGCAGAAAAAGGAGAACAGTTTGGCTAACCCTAAATATCTTACGAAACAAAACCGCTAGAGACTTGAATTAAATTTTATATAACATATTGTAACGTGATACCAAAGACATATATTTTATTTTTAAAAGTTCATGCGACCCACACTGTCTTGCTTAAAAGTTTGTAGGGTTGTGTAAAAAAAGTTGCTAGTTTAATTATTATTAAAAATTTTAAAACTACCAACCATATTTTTCATATAAGGAAATAGTTCAGCTTGAGAATCTAGTTTTGTTAAATAGATTTTGGCACGAGTACGATAACTTTGGCGACAAGATATAATAAAGGTTTTTGGTAAAGGGGCTTAATACAAGCATTTTTTACTATGGGAGGGGAGGTCTATCTCCCCCCGTTTAGGCGGTAGGGGCAAAAAAAAAACATTAAATGGAAAAAGTATGTAGTATAACTTTTTTTAAAGCCAACATTTTTGTCTATTAGCTTGTTTTTAAATCAAGTCAAAACTATTCAAAGTTTTTGAAAAAAATAGTTTTAAAGTCAAAATTTGTGCAAAAAAAAGTAAAAAAAAGAGGGGTTAAAGTGTAATTTTTCAATACTTCAAGATTAATTACCACTGTTTTTATTTCAGAATTTATTGCTCTTATTTGTTTTTGATCAAAAACTGCAAAATAGAAGATTTTATGTCTGTTTTTTTTTTTTAACTGTTCTATAAATATCTGTACTCTCCTCTAGATTTTTAGTCGAAAACAAATTTTTACCAACTTAAGGAGTATTTCTTAAATTTTAATTTTTATAATTGAAATTCAGAGCTCTTAGTCTAATTTAAATTCAATTTATTTAACTCATTATTTTTGTATATCGAAATGAAGTGCCGAAGATCACAAGAAAAACAGTACTGACATATATAATTTCCGAGCTACTTATATATTGACAGATATATGTAATCATATTTAAGATTTACTTCTATAAAGTACTAAATGTATTCCAATATTAAAATATTATATTTGAGGTTTGCTTACATCAGTACCCTTGTATAACTTCTGCCCACTTAGAACACGTCTTTTTTGATATTTGTCTTTTATATTTGGACATTTTTTGTTAATCTAAAATTCTGTCAAATTTCCTTTTTTATAAAGAAAAATATTATGTAGAATTTGAATGTCTTGTTAAATAAAGTCTCGTCGTTTCAAGATCCCTAGAATGAGGCTGGGATGCGACCCACACTGATAACTTCCCATCCCGTCCATCGATTTGTCTTGCTTAAAAGTTTGTCTATATGTACTCGTATCAATTTTTACCAAAGTTCCGTACAATTTTTTGTAGATTTTATTTTTTATGAAAAAACGGACTGTTGGATTTTTATATCAAAATTACTGAATATTAAAAACAATTTTTCTGTGAAATAAAATAAGTTTGAAGCCAATATTTTTAATTTTTAAAAAGCTATTTGAGCCGAAAGTAATTTTTTACCAAGTTTTAGTATTGTTTTTTTTTTAAGTTTTATTTTTTGTAAAAAAACTGTCAATTCGAATTTTTTAAAAATGTTACCTAATATTGAAAACAATATTTCTTATAACAAAAATTTAGTAAGAAGCTATTATCTCAAAGTTTTTAAAACATATTTGAGTCGAAAATCATTTTTTACCAATTTTTGTAATTTTTTTTCGGTTTTTAATTTTTTGTAAAAATTGACAATTCGATTTTTTTCAAACTTTAACTGAATGTTGACAACAATGTTTTTTGAAAGATAAAAGTAAATTAAAGCCAATATCTTAAAGTTTGAAAAGATATTTGAGTCGAAAATCAATTTTTACCAACTTTTATACATTTTTTTTTTAGGTTTTTATTTTTTGAAAGAAAACTGTTAATTCGATTTTTCTCAACATTTTTCAGAATTTTGAAAACAATATGTCTTATAAGATTAAATAAGCTTAAAGCCTTAATATCAAGTTTTTTAAAAGATATTTGAATCGATATTCAATTTTTACGAACTTTGAGTAATGTATTTTTAGATTTTTATTTTTTATAAACATTAAAAAAACATTATTCTGCGTTGCACGAAATTGGTTTAAAGATGAAATCATATTTCAGTCGTAAAATTTTGGAGGTGACAAATTTTTTTTCAGTTTTTTTGATTTATAAAAAAAAAACCGTTATATTGATTTTTTTCAAAAATATACCTGTTTGGTATCACGTTACAATATATTATATAAAATTTAATTCAAGTCTCTAGCGTTTTTGGTTCGTAAGATATCTAAGGTTAACAAAAATTTTCACCTTTTTTCAAACTGTTATGGTAAAAAAACTACCTACGCAATTTTCTTGAGAGCCCTTTCTGGATCTTTCTGCCTTATTATCTGTATAACAAAATTTCTTTGAAGTCGATATCTCTTCTGGTTCTTGAGCTATGGAGGACGAAAAAAACGCCGCGAACGTAGCGACGCACGGACGTACAAAAAATCTAAAAATCTTTTATTTCGACTCTAAGGACCTTGAAACGACGAGAAATGTCAAAATTTTCAATTTGACAAATCGGACCCATTACAATAACTTCCTATGGGAAGTTAATAAATGGTTTCTAGAGATGTCTGTAAACGGTGATTTTTTAAGAGCTTGAGAACTTTTTAAAAAAAAAACGCATACAATTTGCAAAATCTCATCGATTCTTTATTTGAAACGTTAGATTGGTCCATGACATTTACTTTTTAAAGATAATTTCATTTAAATGTTGACCGCGGCTGCGTCTTAGGTGGTCCATTCGGAATGTCCAATTTTGGGTAACTTTTTCGAGCATTTCGGCCGGAATAGCCCGAATTTCGGAAATGTTGTCTTCCAAAGCTGGAATAGTTGCTGGCTTATTTGTGTAGACTTTAGACTTGACGTAGCCCCACAAAAAATAGTCTAAAGGCGTCAAATCGCATGATCTTGGTGGCCAACTTACCGGTCCATTCCTTGAGATGAATTGTTCTCCGAAGTTTTCTCTCAAAATGGCCATAGAATCGCGAGCTGTGTGGCATGTAGCGCCATCTTGTTGAAACCACATGTCAACCAAGTTCAGTTCTTCCATTTTTGGCAACAAAAAATTTGTTCGCGATCGCCATTCACCGTAACGTTGCGTCCAACAGCATCTTTGAAAAAATACGGTCCAATGATTCGACCAGCGTACAAACCACACCAAACAGTGCATTTTTCGGGATGCATGGGCAGTTCTTGAACGGCTTCTGGTTGCTCTTCACTCCAAATGCGGCAATTTTGCTTATTTACGTAGCCATTCAACCAGAAATGAGCCTCATCGCTGAACAAAATTTGTCGATAAAAAAGCGGATTTTCTGCCAACTTTTCTAGGGCCCATTCACTGAAAATTCGACGTTGTGGCAGATCGTTCGGCTTCAGTTCTTGCACGAGCTGTATTTTATACGGTTTTACACCAAGATCTTTGCGTAAAATCTTCCATGTGGTCGAATAACACAAACCCAATTGCTGCGAACGGCGACGAATCGACATTTCACGGTCTTCAGCAACACTCTCAGAAACAGACGCAATATTCTCTTCTGTACGCACTGTACGCATTCGTGTGGTTGGTTTAATGTCCAATAAAGTAAACTGAGTGCGAAACTTGGTCACAATCGCATTAATTGTTTGCTCACTTGGTCGATTATGTAGACCATAAATCGGACGTAAAGCGCGAAACACATTTCGAACCGAACACTGATTTTGGTAATAAAATTCAATGATTTGCAAGCGTTGCTCGTCAGTACGTCTATTCATGATGAAATGTCAAAGCATACTGAGCATCTTTCTCTTTGACACCATGTCTGAAATCCCGCGTGATCTGTCAAATACTAATGCATGAAAATCCTAACCTCAAAAAAAATCAGCCTTTATAATGCGTGTGTACGCCAGTTCGTACGTCCGCACGTCTGGTAAGCTTATTTCGTCCTCCATATCTCAAGAAATAGTGGATATATGGACCTCAAATAAATTTATTTATGCAGATAATTACACAGAAAGATTCAGAAAGAATAATCAAAAAAAGTTAAATTGGTTGTTTTTGCACTGTTGCACATTTTGGTCAACCCAAGATATTTCAATAAACAATAACGGTAGTGACTTTCATCTTTTAGAAAAGATAAAAAATATAGTACGCAAATTTAATTCTATGATTTACGATATCTCATGACAAAGAGGTATTGACTTGAAAACGATTTCGAAATTTTATTTTATTTTGTAAAATAAAATATATCCATATGTATTTGTTTATATAAGTAATAATAATAAAAACTTTCAATAATTGCTGCTAAAATTGGTAACATTTGAGTTTCGACTAAAAATCTCGTTAGCAAAACTAGGTGTTCAAGTAACACTATTTCATCCTATGTGCATAATATTGTTGGAAAAATTTGTTTGTTTTAAAAAATTGAACTGACAACTTTTTTAACAAAACACGAAAAGGTACAAAAACAACAAAAGACTGATATGAAAAGTTTTTCGATCAAAGTATTAGGAGGACAAAGAAAGATATTGACTTAAAACTATTAACTCACACAAAATATTTACATGCATCAAAATTTTGTCAAAGTTTAGAAAAAGATCCTATCACCTTTTTTTAGTTTCCAGGGAGCTAGACACTTCGAGAAATGTCAAAATTTTCAATTCGACGAATCGGATCGGACCGATTAGTATAACTTCCTATGGGAAGTTAAAAAACTAAACAAAAAATATTTGTCGATTTTAATTTTTTTTATACAAAACACAACTCTAAACAAATATTATACAAAACTATTAAAACTATTGTTTGACTAGAATATCGTCACAAATAATGAAAGTATTGACTTTATTATTAAAATAAAAACTTTCAAAATAAAAATAGTTCCCGACTAAGAATGTCGAAAACAAGAAAATATATTGAAATTTAAATAAGTTTATCATATGTTTAATATTCTTGTCAACTTTTATTTACTTAGGGGGGCCCGTTATACCTGGTAGACCTTGGCCTCAACTAACATGCGTCTACAGCCAGCTCAGTCCCTAGCCAGCTGTCTCTATTTTTGCACACCAACTTCGTTGTGGCTCTGTTTCACCAGCATATATCACCTGGCCCGCCATCTTCCTCTACGGTGCCCTCGGGAATGAATTCGAAAGCCTACAGGGTTGGAAAGTTGATGTTCTTTCTCTCTACACGACCCATTCATCTTAGTCTTTGTACTTTTAGTCTCGTAACCAGTTCAGCATCGCTGTACACCCCGTAAAGTTCATCGTTGTATCTTTTTCTCCAATCTACATATATGCAGACGGGACTATGGATCACCCAAAGAATTTTTCACTTAAAGCATCCTAAGACCCTGTCAGGGTCCAAGCATCGCGGCATAAATGAGAACCGGCACGATGAGCCAGGTATCGAACCCAAGGCTTCTTGCATTAACTTTTTTGATGACTGCCTTAATTTGGTCTTGCTGAATGAGTCGCATGACATAACATTGCCTTGTTGTCTTAAACCTTGTTTGACATCGAATGCATCGGTGAGGTCTTTTCCGACCTTGAAAGAGCAGTGTGCATTCTCTATTATACCATTCTGTTCAAACGGATAAGTTTTACAGAGATGCCAAAACAATAAAAAGGCCTTGAAATCGATAAAGAGATGATGGGTGTCGATTTGAAGTTCGTGGATTTTTCCAACATCTTCCGCAATGTGAATATTTAGTAAATGGTGGTCCTGGTTAGAAAGTAGACTAATATCAGGTTGTTTGCAAATGGCTTCAGACGTTCTCTGCTGTCACCTTCTGCTTTTTTTTTTTAAATTAAGCAGCAATGCCGTCGGCTCCAGCAGCTTTGTTTTACTTAAGTTTCGATATAGCTATTTTTACTCCCTGAAAGTCGGGAAGGTGGAATTGTTGTTATCTACGAATCGGTTGAGGGGTTCTATCGTATTCACAGTATTCACAGCGGAATTCGATTCGTTATCGCCGATTTATTATTTGGAGAACTGGTCATTCCATATTCTCAGCATAGACTGAAGTTCAACTACGATGACTTTAAAGGCTTCGATTCGTGGCTTTTCTTTTTTTTTGATAAAATTTACGAACATCTTTTCTTTAATGACTTCCCTCTATATCATCGATCGCCAGTTTCTCATGCTCTTTTTTTTCATCTAAGAAGCAGGCGCGGTGCTCTTTTCTTGTTTCTTCTCGTAGCGCTCGCAAGTACTTTGTGTTCTGTTTTAAAAAGCAAAAATTAGTACCTACATGTTTTAGTAAAACGAAACAAAAGGAGAGAATTGTATGCTTTTTACAAAAAAAACTTAATCAAATTAATTTTATTACAAAAGATTGGTTATTAATTGACAACTTAAAAAAAAAACACAAACATTATTTCAATTATAACCGTTAGCAAATAAATAATTAATGGAAACTCCCATTTACTCAATTTTGCCCGATTCTCCATTTTTTATGACACTCTTCACTCTTCTTGGCGTACTCTCAACCAAATTTTCAATATGAGCATGTGAAATGTGTGACCACTGCTCCTGTACTCGCTCCCATAAGTCGTACAAGTTTGTTGGAGGATTATCATAGGATGCGAATCGTGTTTTAAGTATTGCCCACTATAGTTCTCGTTTGGATTCAAATCCGGACTTTCTGCTAGCCACTTCATAGTTTGAAATAACTGTTTTCCAAGCCAGCTCTGAACAGTTCTTGCAGTGTACTTGGGATCACCATCTTCTTGGAAAATGACCTCCACATTAGGGTATGTAATGCACATGGTGAACAAAATCTGTTAAGTTGGTACGCAGAATAGAAAGGTATTGTTCCTTCTTCATTATACCTTCGATTCAGATCAGCGGACTGACCTTCTACCATGTAAAGCATCCCCACACCATTAAGCTGCCACCTACATGCTTCATGGTTTCCTTGACTTGATGCTTCTGGAAAGTTTTATTTTGCCGATGCAAAAATATTCTGTACCATTCGACTGGAATCGATTAATTTTAGTCTCGTCGTTGGCCCAAACCACGCGTTTCCAATCTTCAACACTCCAGTGTTTGTGGGCTTTGAAGAATTTAAGACGTGCTTTCACATTTTTATCAGTTGGTGCTGTTTTTTTTTCTATATAGGTAACAGCTGCTAACTAAACCTATCCTGTTTGAGGCTCATCTATAGCTGTCCTTTCACTGGCGTCCTTAATTATTTTGGCTGCTAATTTTAGTGTTTTGCAGTCTTTTTTCTTTATCAAGCGTTCCAAGCGTTTTTTTCTCTTTTCTTACAGACTTTCATTCTCTCAGCAATTTTTATTGAACATATCCCTTCAAGTAGAGAAACTATACTGTTTTCCACGTCAGCTTAAATTTTTTTCATTTTTAATTTTCTTTTCTGTAAAACATTGAATATTCATTTTTTAAGGACAAATAAAATTGGATAAGACTTCAAAAACAGTACCACGACATGGAGACTTTAAGAAAACGGAAAATAAACAAAGTGATAAAGCAAAATAAGACATGACGGCGAAACGTGCAAATTTGACTAAATGAGAGTTTCAATTATTAATGGATTTTTTTACCGTTATCCTTGAAGAACGAAGTATGGCCGCAATTTTGTAAATTTGTTACATTACTGTCTACTTGGGTCGGCATTGGCTCTATCTAAATTATAGTCAAAATGTTCGCTTAATGTTTCTACCAGAGCCGGGGACTATATTCCACTTTGTTTGTATCCCCATGTGTACATTAAACCCCAAACGAAATCTGTTATTAATAAAGGATGCATTATTCTATGAATTCATTTATCGACTAGATTACTTTCATTTTGGAAAGATTCTTGACGAAATTTCCACCTGTCATTTTTCTTGCTGTTGCATCATCAAACCATCATTACAAAATGTTCTCTTCTTCGACAATTTCCGAATGTAATCATTTTTCAAAACTAGAATCAACAAAATTTCCTAATTTCCCAGGGAAATAATTCAAAGAGAGAGGACAAGTTCAGCACTTTTAATAAATCTTCTCCTAATGTAGTCCAAAATGTCCATTGTTGCGCATCCTACGAAGATATACCTACCTTTGCCTTCTCAACCATCCCTTTGGTCCTTTTCGAGCTGTGTGTTCAACTTCAAATACACTGTCTCCAGTCCTTTTCTTTTGGCAATTTCAATTTACCCACAGAAAATACAACTTCCTTTGGGTACAATACAAAAAACAAAACTAACACACACAAAAAAGTTCAGGAAAACTGCCAAACAACTACAACACAATACACAAACCTGTCGAGTGGAAGCGCTAGCGTGTCGGAACGGTGCGCGGGGCAGCCGGGGTTAACGGCGGCGGTGGCGTCACTCGTTGTTAAGAATGAAAAAGCGTCCTGGACGCGTATGCTTGTTTATAATTTGTTGTGTTTTTGTTTGTTTGCCTCTATAAGCATATTGTGTATCGGTCGGTACGTTAGTCGTCCTTCGTCTTTGGTACACTTTGACTCCTCCGTGTTTCATTGTCTCATCTACGCCTTCCCAAAAATATTTTATATGTAAACATATAGATTTATATCTATATGCTCTTAAATTTAGCGATATATAGGTTTACAAATGGGTAGGTATATATTTGGAGAAACATCTTTAGCCACCCGACCAGCTTCGTTCTCCCCGACAACAAGCTGCTTGTTTGAAAGTCAATTTAACTTTTCAATTCGGGCGAAAACTTTGGGAATTATTCATTTGTGGCGTGTTATCCTTAGGATTCCATTCCCGGCATCCTTAACTCATTGCTGGTCTTTCTATACCTACAAATATGTATCTACGTTAGTTTGTCTTTTCTTGATGCGATGTATCTATTTATCTTTGCTTATAATCTTTTTTTTACCAAATGATCGCACTTGAAAGTTGAAACATCAAACCCAAAAAGCATAAAATTGCCAACTGAGCTTGAATTTTGTTTCTATACTTTTTGTATTCCTTTTATATATTATGTGCCATCAGAGACAAATTAGTGTGAGCATTAGGAAAGGGAGGTTTAAGAAAAGTGGGCTAGGTGGTGCACCCGTCTTTGAATTTTGAACATTGTAATCATGGAGTAAGTAAGTAGGAAGGCATTCCACAATCTCGTAGTACTGCACATTCTCGTAGTACTATACGTCACAGTACGACATAAGTTGGATTCAAGGGTACCCCGAAATAATTTCAACTACTTATAGCATATTTAAGGTTGAAAGTTCTGATTAATATTAAATAAGAGGATTGTTAGCGCCATAGTTTTATCTGATAAAAATAGTTCTAAGGATTAAATATCTTTTTAAGATAGCCTGACTTAGTTTGAAATTCAATCGACAAAGAATAGATGAACATGATAACGTTCCATTCAATACATCAGCAAGAACTACAAATTCTCTCTTTGAATAACCAAGTGTTTGACAAAACCAAGTGTTTTGTTAGCTGTTTTTTAAAATTTAATTATAGTGATATGTTACTTACTTACTTAAGGTGGAGCTACACTCCTGTGTAAACTAGGGCCTCACCCAACAAACTTTTCCATCTAGCTCGGTCCCTAGCTGGATGTCTCCAATTTCGAGCTATAAGTTGCATGAGGTCACTTTCCACTTGTGCGCACTTGATCCGCGGTCTTCCTTTACTGCGCTGTCCTGTGGGTGTGGATTCGAAGACTTTCCGGGCCGGAGCATTGGTTTCCATGCGCTCTACGTGACCCACCATCTTAGTCGTTGGACTTTTACCCTTCTGGCTAAGTATACATCGCTGTACAGCCCGTACAGCTCGTCGTTCCATCTTCTTCTCCACTCCCCTTCGATGCATACGGGACCGTAGATCACACGAAGAACTTTTCTCGCGAAGCGAACCAAGGTGCATACGGGACCGTAGATCACACGAACAACTTTTTTGTCGAACCGACCCAAGGTGCTTTCATCCTCTAATGTCATTGTCCATGCTTCTGCACCGTATAGCAGGACGGGGATGATAAGGGTCTTATATAGCAACATTTTGGTCCCGCGAGAGAGGACTTTACCACTCAATTGCTTTCTCAGTCGAAAGAAACAAAGGTTAGCAAGAGTTATTCTGCGTTTGATCTCAGCGCTGGTGTTGTTTTCTGCGTTTACAGCGGAGCCTAGGTATACGAAATCCTTGAGTACCTCAAAGTTAAGTCTATCGATGGTGACGTTTTGACTAAGATGTGTTGACATGCATGTACTTTTTTTTGCTTCATTAAATGTTAAACCCATTTTTGCCGCCTCTGCCTCAATACTCACAAAAGCCCCATTGAAATCACGCTGAGTTCTTCCGATAATGTCAATGTCATCAGCATATGCTAGTAATCTGCAGCATTCTTTCATGTACGATGATAAAAAATTCACCTTGTCTAAAACCTTTTTTGCCATCGAAAAGTTCTGTTAAGTTGTTTACAACCTTTATGGAGCAGCGTAAATTCTCCATGGTCAGGGCTGCCAAAACTAGACATGGCTCTATACAACTCGTCCCTGTAGATGCTGTCCACAAGCTTTGAAGTCGATAAAAAGATGGTTGGTGTCAATATGGTGTTCTTGGGTTTTTTCCAGGATCTGTCGTAATGTGAATATTTGATCAACTGTGGACTTTCCTGGTTTAAAACCACACTGATAAGGACCTATCAGGTTATTGGCGATTGGCTTTAGACCTTAACATATTACGGAGGAGAAGATTTTATAGACGATTCTAAGTAGACTGATTCCTCCATAGTTGGTGCAGTTTAGAGGGTCTCCTTTTTTCAGGATCATGGAACTGAGGTTCCATTCATCGGGCATGCTTTCCTCCGACCATATCTTACGGACAAGTTGGTGCATGCTCCTAACCAACTTATCTCCACCTGCTTTAAAGAGCTCGGCATTCAATCCATGTGCTCCAGCGGCTGTATTAGACTTTAGCTTAGATGTGGCAATCTTTACTTCGTCTAAGTCAGGAAGACGGGATTGTTAGCTTTCGTCGTCTATGTTAAATGGATGAACATCCTTCGGTTCTAGGTTTAGGTACCTGTGAATTTCGTTTCACCTGTTCATAAAACTTTCGAACTTCATTCCTGCTTTCAAACCTCTCAACATCTTCGACCACACGCTTCTCATGCCCTCTCTTTTTCCTTCTGAGAAGTCGGTGTTCCCCTCGCCTCTTCTGCTCATAGAACTCGAGTCCTTTTATGCTGCGCCACTTTGCGTACCTGTTGTTTGGCTGCATTTGCCTGCCGACATTCCTCATCAAACCCGGGTTCCTTGATGGTGGCTGCTTGAAACCCAGCACATCAGATGCGGCTTCTCTGATTACATCTTTTCAATGTTGCCACTGGTTTTCGATACATGGTGTTGGCTGCAGAGAACTTCGAGAGAGGTTACTTGTAACTCGGTCGGAAAAAGATTTGGCGATCTCTGGCGATTGTAGCCGTTCGACGTTGTACCTCCCGGAACCTCCATGTTTTGCCTTGGGTCTGGAAACCCGAAGTGCTACCTTGACTACAACGAGGTAGTGGCCCGAGTCGATGTTAGCTCCTCGGAAAGTTCGGACATCCATGATCCTGGAAGCGTATCTGGCTTCGATCGGCCAGATATTTTTTGTGGCGTGATTGGTGGTCATATTATTCCAATTGATGTTGGTTTTTAATGTAGCGCCTAGCTTTAGAAAAAGCTTGCACGTAGTAATTGGTATTTGGGATTTTCGACCTGAAGACAAATTTATTCAAAATTTTAAGAGCTTTTTCTAAGTAAGGTGTCTTTGTATCAGAATTCATTACAGCTTCTACGTGTCAAGCATTTTTTTTCTTCGGATCAGATGATTTCCCTTTCAAGCGAAATAGTTTGATTCATACATTAATCACTCAGACATTCGTTGGCAACATTCCTTTCATACAATCTTTGAATTATGTTCGTTCCATCTATCTATCTATCTAAGGTGCTTAAGTGTGCATTTTCATCAAGGACATTGGTGCAGTGTGGCAAGGATTATCATTGCACAGGACTATACACATCTGTTTATACGGACGAACGCACACAGCACAACATCACTACAGCAGTCAAGAGAATGCAACCGAAGGAAAATCCAATAATCTTCTTTTCCATTCTATGCCCACAAAATCAAGGAAGGTTTTAAGTGAAAATACACGTAGGTACATATATTTACAAAGATATACAGAATAGGATGACATCAAGTGGGTTTGGTAGATTTTTGGTAAAATACCTTGCTGCTGTCTCTGGACGGACAGACACTGGTCCGCCCTTCTACCGCAAATCGAGTTGGATTAGATTTCGTGTTACGACTGCGGTTTCTATATATAAAACTAGTAGGAGTTGCAGTTAGTTGGTCTTAGTACTTTGACGACAAAGCAAAAGCAAAAGCAACTTTTTCCGTTTTTGTTACCTAGAAACTCTGAAGGGATAGGAATTTGCAGGACAATGTGAGCCATGTTGAACAATTTGTTATTCATGTGAGTTCATTTTGGTGGAAAGAATAGATAGCTTAAGGAGGTTTGGATGATTTATTTGCAAGGATCAATGAAATGAATTTTCAATATTTCAAAATTGATCAAAATTTTAACAACCTTGATTTTAGGATTTTATTTTTTTTCATTTTGAATTACATAATGTAATCGGAGAAGTGAAAAAGTTGTTATGTGTTGTATCTATTTATAATCGCCCTAGAGGAAGCCAGGTCATAACGGGCTGAGTTTACCAAGAACTGCAATAGGACTTTATGGCTTAGTCACACTTGACACTTTCAATTCATTTCGGATACTGAGTGTGATCTAAAAATGAACCCCTCTATGTTTTGGAGGTACGTTAATAGTAAACGTAAATTTAACAGATATTCATCTGGTACTGCCAAAGTACTTCAAGTTGCGAACATAGATCGATAAGGGTGTTGTCGTCTAAAATCGGAAGCTCTTAAGCATGTCCGTAGCTTGTAATTTCAAAATACATAAAGATATACCTGTCTTATTCCATTCTTTTGACAAACGTTTATTGCAACCGAAATTATGTTAGAACTTCAATAGCCTTTATAGGTAAACATTGCTGAAATCATCATAAAATCTGCTTGTTAGAAGTTTTGGAAGTCTTGTTTCTAAATATATAGCATAACTAGGCGATGTTCAAATGGTAGACATATGCATTCAAGAGGACACAAGCGTCCACAGGTTTTTCTCAAACCCCACCTCAGTCTATCAACTCCTACTCTCACTTCCCCGCGGTGAACATCGCGTGCCTAGTACTTCAACTGGAGATTGGGTTCCAACCCCAGTGGAAAGTTGTTGGGGCCAGCAAACGAGAGAGGGGGGAGAGGTGCTTCCACAAAGGCACCTCTCCTTATCCAGACTGCAGCGGAGGAATTCTCGAGATGGAATCAACGGTGGCGTTTACAGTTCCAATAAGGTTGAACTACTTAGTGAACACTTATAGGGCTTCTTCAACATATTCGGAGCCCAGGCTTGTAAGGAGCGGTTTATCCGACTCCCTTCCTTGGAGTTATACTGAGGATCTGGCCCCCTAGGTTGGGGGTTGTGCCGTCGGGGTGACTTCCTGGCCACGTAAAAAATACCTTTAGTTGCGAAGCACCAACAAGCCTCGGATACGCACGGATTCACTGTTGACAACCCCAGCAAACAAAATAAGGACAACGAACTTCGGATCTGTACGTAAAATGTAAGGTCCTTAACAGACCACGTGCAGCCGAACAATTAGCGGAAGCCCTAAACTACTGTAATGCAGATATTAGCGCCATCCAAGAAGTGCGGTGGGATGGACCGAACACAAGCAAATTAAAAGACTGCGATATATACTACGGCGACTGCTACCGAGAACAAAGGCAGCGCCTTTTTGGGTGTGGATTTGTTGTTGGAACTAGACTCAGGCAAAAAGTCTTGAGTTTCAACAGTGTGAGCGAGCGTATCACGACGATCCGCATCAAGGCTAAATTCGCCAACATAAACCTAATATGCGCGCATGCCCCAACAGAGGAGAAAGATAAAGACACCAAAGACATATTCTTCGAGCTCTTGGACAAGACATATGAGCAGAGCAGTGCCCTGGCTATGACATTAAAATTGTCTTAGGAGATTTTAATGCCAAGCTAGGAAGAGAAGACATCTTTGGTGGGATAATCGGGAGATACAGCCTGCACGACACCACCTCCGACAACGGATTCAGGCTGGTCGATTTCGCTGCAGGGCGAGACGTTCTGGTAGCTAGTACGCAGTTCACGCATCTTAATATCCACAAAGGGACATGGAAATCTCCTGATCAATCAACCGTCAACCAGATTGACCACATTGCGGTCGACGCACGACACTTCTCCAGTATCCAGGATATCCGAACATTCCGAGAGGCCAACATTGACTCGGACCACTACCTCGTTGTAGCCAAGGTACGGCTACGGATATCCCGATCCAAGCCAAAACAAGGAAGTACTGTGAGAAGATTCGACGTTAGACGGCTACAATCGCAAGAGACTGCCATGTCCTTTTCCGATCGAGTCTCTAATAACCTCCTAAGGAGTCCTGTGCTTCCTGCATTAAGCATTGAAAACCAGTGGCAACATTGCCTTGCAGCCATCAGAGATGCCGCCTCTGAAGTGCTAGGTTTCACACGGCCACCACAGCGAAACCCCTGGTTTGACGACGAATACCGGCAAGCTCATGCAGCGAAACAAGAGGCATACAAAACGGCGCTGCACAAAAGGACGAGAGCTGCTCGCAAACTCTACGAGCAGAAAGGATAGAGGAACACCGGCTTCTTAGACGGAAAAAAAGAGAGCATGAGAAGCGCGCGATCGAGGAGATAGAGGGATGTCACAACAGGAATGAGGTTCGTTAATTTTACCAAAAGGTAAAAAAAACCTCCCAAGGGTACCAGCCACGAACCGAAGCCTGTAAAGACGATCAAGGGAACATCGTAGTAGAACCACAGTTGATACTGAGAATATGGAAAGATCACTTCTCCAAATTATATAACGGCGATGACGAACCGAATTCCGCTGTAAGGGAGATAGAACCACTCAACCTCGGCGACGCAGATCAACAATTCCGCCTACCCGACCTTGACGAAGTGAAGATAGCTATATCTAAACTTAGTCAAACAAATCTGGAGCTTCAAATCGATACCCACCATCTCTTTATCGATTTTAAGGCCGCGTATGACAGCATCTATAGGGAAGAGCTCTACCGAGCAATGTCTAGTTTTGGCATCCCTGTCAAACTTATCCGTTTGTGCAGAATGACTATGGAGAATGCAGGTTTTAAACAAGGCGATGCACTGTCATGCGACTTCTTCAACATCGTTCTGGAAAGAATTGTGCAAAACTCAACCGTCAACACTAGAGGCACAATCTTCCAAAGATCCATCCAATTACTCGGATACGCAGATGATATTGACATAATTGTAAGATCAAAGCGTGATGTCAGTGGAGCGTTTTTGAGCATTGCGACGGAAGCGAAGAAGATGGGTTTAGTGGTCAATGAGGGCAAGACCAAGTATATGCTGTCATCAAAAAAGGACACTGAACTACGAACGTCTTGGACAAAACGTCACCATGGACAGCTATAACTTTGAGGTAGTTAAGGACTTTGTCTAACTAGGCACCGCTATTAATGCAGACAACGACACCAGCGCTGAAATCAAACGAAGAATAACTCTTGCAAATCGCTGCTTCTTTGGACTTAGAAGGCAATTGAGAAGTAAAGTCCTCTCTCGAGCATGTAAAATCACCATCTATAAGACACTCATCATCCCGGTTCTCATTTATGGCGCTGAGGCCTGGACCCTGTCAAAGAAAGATGAGAGCGTCTTAGGATGCTTCGAGAGAAAAATTCTTCAAGCGATTTTTGGTCCCGTACGCATAGATGGAGAATGGAGGAGAAGATATAACGACGAGCTGTACGGGCTGTACAGCGACACTGACCTAGTTAGCAGAATCAAAGTACAACGGCTTAGATGGCTAGGTCATGTAGAGCGGATGGACATCAACGCTCCAGCCCGGAAGGTCTTCGAATCCAATCCCGAGGGACGGCGCAGTAGAGGAAGACCGCGACTCAGGTGGCGCACCCAGGTGGGAGAGGACCTCAACCAACTTGGCGTGCGAAACTGGAGACAGCTAGCTAGGGACCGAGCTGGCTGGAGACGCTTGTTGGTTGAGGCCCAGGTCCGCCCCGGACTGTAGTGCCACCTTAAGTAAGTATACATAGAACATGCAGAAAGGACCATTAAGAAAGTAAAATTCTAGAAAAAATCGAGTTGATGGTTTTTTACAAAATTAAAATTTAATTAAAAACTTAACTAAATTTTGGTTAAATTTGATTTTAACATCAAGTACTTTTTCAAAAATCAAAATTAATTTCATATGTAGAAACTATTGTTTTCGACATTCCGTATTTTTTTTTTAAATAAAACAGCCAGTCATTTTATTGTTAACGTAATGTTTTTAAGAAGCATTTAACGGCAAGAGTACGATAACTTAGACGACAAGATATTATAACGGATTTGTATAGAACAGTTACAAACATTTTTTACTATGGGAGGGGGGGGGGGTGTATATCTCACCCGTTTAGGCGGGAGGGGCGATTTAAAAATGTATGTACGTTACATGGAAAACAATTATTAAATAATATTGGTAGGACTTACAACTAAGTTGAATTAAACTCTTGATGCTGCAATAAGACACCAAGAAGTCATTTCAGCAGTTATAGAACTTAAAGATGGGAAAGCATGCGGACCGAATGGCATACCATCAGAATTTTATAAGTATGGCACAGCAGAGCTACTCAATCGACTGACAACTATATAAAACAATGTCATGAAAACAGGAATGATACCACTAGACTTTAAGGAGTCCATTATTTTCCCTATTCATAAGAAAGGAAGCTTGGCCGAGGTGTCCAATTATAGAGGAATATCCTTTCTAAATGCTTCATATAAAATACTCACGCTAATTTTGCAAAAACGTTTTAATAGGTGGATAGAAGACAACAAGCTCTTAAAAGAGTTTCAAGCAGGCTTTAGGACAGGTTATTCGACGGTTGACCGCATTTTTACTCTTAAAAGTATCGCAGAAACATTCCTGAATAAGGACAAGAAGCTACATAATTTTTTCGTTGACTTGAAATCTGCATTTGATATGATCGATAGACATGCGCTTATCTACAAGCTGTATAGTAACGGAATGTCATAGAAGTTCGGGAGAGTTATTCAGAGTCTATATGCACTATGCAGATACAATTGCTAAGGTATGGAATGAAGAAGAGTTGTCGAGAGGGTTTAAAACACGATGGGGAGTCAGACAAGTCTGTACATTGAGTCTGAGTCTGTTCGTCTTGTTTATTGAAGATCTCACCGACCTTTCACCAGCTGACATAGACTTCGCTGGACATATAATAAAAGCTTTGCTGTTTGCGGACGATATTGTTCTTCTGGCAGCATCACCTGAATTATTGCAGTTAATGATAAACCGCTTGTATTAACACTGTCAGCTTTGAAGTTTGATGGTGAATCTTAATAAGTCTAAAATTTTGATTTTTAAACGAATAGGAGGCCGCAATTCAGCGAAAGAAAAATGATTCTATAATGGAGAGCTCATTGAAGTTTTCACGGAATTCAAATACCTTGGAGTTTACTTAACGAAAAATTTGAGCATAGAAATTTATCTAAAAGAGTAACTAATTTAGACTAAAGTGCAACTTGGAAAAGATGTTTTTCTAACAAAAGTATAGCACATAGCAGCAAGTTTAAGATATTTGAAGCGGTATCTGAGTATGTCATGTTATACGCGGCACAAACTTTGGGCACGAAGCAGTTGAGAAACTTCTCCGATAAACGAATTTTTAGACTGCCATTAAATACACCCAACTATGTTATTATGCTGGAATCAGGATTACCACCTATGTTCATACGAACACTAAAAATGCAAGTCGATTACATCTTGAGAGTTATGAAGATGAGCAATAATAGGCTTCCAAAAATAGTAGCGCTTCAAGTAATACGAACCAAAACAATTTTGTGTGCTGAATGGATAAATTTAGAACTTAACCTTTTGAGTAATAACCAGGATTGTTTCAAAGCTTCTTTAAAGCAGCTCATTTCCTCAGTGCACATAAAACAACGAGAGTTCTTAAAGAAATAAGGATGAATGCTTTCGGTAGCGAAATATTGACACAAAATCAAGTTATGCTCTTGCCTAACAATATGGAAGTTCAAAAATTATATCAATTCTGTAGGCTAGCTCTTCTCTATAGAAGTAGAATTATAAATGAAAGTTTTTAAATACATTATTGAGCTATGTTATCTTTTTTATGATTTGTCAACTAGGCATACGGACCTAAGCCATGCTTTTTGTTTGTAAACTTTATAAAAAATTGTAATTAACGCTATAAAAATAAAAACCAATCTAATCTAAAATCTAATCAGTAAAATTTTGAGAAAAAATCTAATTGACGGGTTTTCTTACAAAAAATAAAAACTTAAAAAAAAATTTACAAAAGTTGTTGAAAATTAATTTTTGACTAAAATATCTTTTCAAAACTTTGCGAGCATGACTTCCAGCTAATTTTAACTTACAAATTTGGTTTAAAATGATGTTCGGTTCTTGATATCTCTCAAATTGAAAATCAATTTAACAAAATTACGTTTTCAAACTATATTATTTCTTTACTTATAAAAAAAATATTGTTGGTGATTTTAAAATTTAAAGGAATATTTCAACTTACAAATTTTTTAACCCACCACGAAAACCTTCAATCTTTTAAGGAAGACAAATCGACAGACGAGATGGGAAGTTATCAGTGCGGGTCGTATGCCAGCCTCTTTTTTATATTTGTTTTTAGATTCTCATCCTTGTCCTTCGGATGCAACGTATGATAAGCTCAATAAATTCTGATCTTGATATCATTGTTCAATGGGGAATCAAAAACCGTATAGAATTTTATACTTCGAAAACTCAATGATGTCTAATGTCTCAAAAGCATAACCCTCCCCCAATGCCAGTTTCCATGAATAGTAATTGCATCGAGGAGACTTAACAACTAGCACTCCTAAGTATGTGCAGCACAGTTTTTTACTCCTTCTGATCTGGATATAAGTCGGGGTGACTTCCTGGCCACGTAAAAATACCTTTAGTTTCGAAACACCAACAAGCCTCGGGTACGGACGGATTCACTGTTGACAACCTACGCAAACGAAATAAGGACAACGAACTTCGGATATGTACGTGGAATGTTAGGTCCCTTAACAGACCACGTGCAGCCGAACAATTAGCGGAAGCCCTAAACTGCTGCAAGGCAGATATTACAGCCATCCAAGAAGTGTGATGGGATGGACCGGGCAAACGCAAACTAAAAGACTGCGATATCTACTACGGCGACTGCTACCGAGAACAAAGACAGCGTCTATTTGGGTGTGGATTTGTTGTTGGAACTAGACTCAGGCAAAAAGTCTTGAGTTTCAACAGTGTGAGCGAGCGCATCACGACAATCCGCATCAAGGCTAAATTCGCCAACATAAGCCTAATATGCGCACATGCCCCATTAGAGGAGAAAGATGAAGACACCAAAGATATGTTCTTCGAGCTCTTGGACAAGACTAGGAAGAGAAGACATCTTTGGTGGCATAATCGGGAGATACAGCCTGCACGACACTACCTCCAACAACGGATTCAGGCTGGTCGATTTCGCTACGGGGCGAGACGTTCTGGTAGCTAGTACGCAGTTCACGCATCTTAATATCCACAAGGGGACATGGAAATCTCCTGATCAATCAACCGTCAACCAGATTGACCACATTGCGATCGACGCACGACACTTCTCCAGTATCCAGGATATCCGAACATTCCGAGAGGCCAACATTGACTCGGACCACTACCTCGTTGTAGCCAAGGTACGGCTACGGATATCCCGATCCAAGCCAAAACAAGGAAGTACTGTGAGAAGATTCGACGTTAGACGGCTACAATCGCCAGAGACTGCCATGTCCTTTTCCGATCGAGTCTCTAATAACCTCTTAAGGAGTCCTATCCTGCCTGCATTAAGCATTGAAAACCAGTGGCAACATTGCCTTGCAGCCATCAGAGATGCCGCCTCTGAAGTGCTAGGTTTCACACGGCCACCACAGCGAAACCCCTGGTTTGACAACGAATGCTGGCAAGCGCATGCAGCGAAACAAGAGGCATACAAAACGGCGCTGCACAAAAGGACTAGAGCTGCTCGCGAGCTCTACGAGCAGAAGAGAAGAGAGGAACACCGGCTTCTTAGATGTATAAAAAGAGAGCATTAGAAGCGCGAGCGATCGAGGAGAGGTATGTCACAACACGAATGAGGTTCGTAAATTTTACTAAAAGGTAAAAAAAACCTCCCAAGGGTATCAGTCACGAACCGATGCCTGTAAAGACGATCAAGGGAACATCGTAGTTGAACCGCAGTCCAACTCATCTGCAAAATATGGTCGGATGAAAGCATGCCCGATGGTTGGAATCTCAGCATAGTGTGCCCGATACATAAGAAAGGAGACCCTCTAAACTTCAACAACTACAGATGGCTTCAGTCTCCTTAACATTGCATATAAGATCCAATCTACCGTACTATGGGAACGTCTGAAGCCGTTCGTCAACAACCTGATAGGTCTTTATCAGTGTGGCTTCAGACCAGCAAAGTCCACTATCGACCAAATATTCACACTACGGCAGATCTTGGAAAAAACCCATGAGCTTCAAATCGATACCCACCATCTCTTTATCGATTTCAAAGCCGCGTATGGCAGCATCCATAGGGAAGAGCTCTACCGAGCAATGTCTAGTTTTGTCATCCCTGTCAAACTTATCCGTTTGTGCAGAATGACGATGGAGAATGCACGCTGCTCTATCAAGGTCGGAAAAGATCTTACCGATGCATTTAATGTCAAAAAAGGTTTTAGACTAGGCGATGCACTGTCATGCGACTTCTTCAACATCGTTCTGAAAAGAATTGTGCAAAACTCAACCGTCAACACTAGAGGCACAATGTTCCAAAGGTCCATCCAATTACTCGGATACGCAGATGATATTGACATAATTGGAAGATTAAAGCGTGATGTCAGTGGAGCGTTTTTGAGCATTGCGGCGGAAGCGAAGAAGATGGGTTTAGTGGTCAATGAGGGCAAGACCAAGTATATGCTGTCATCAAAAAAGGACACTGAACGACGACGTTTTATACAAAACGTCACCATGGACAGCTATAACTTTGAGGTAGTTAAGGACTTTGCCTACCTAGGCACCGCTATTAATGTAGACAACGAAACCAGCGCTGAAATCAAACGAAGAATAACTCTTGCAAATCGCTGCTTCTTTGGACTTAGAAGGCAATTGAGAAGTAAAGTCCTCTCTCGAGCATCTAAATCACCATCTATAAGACACTCATCATCCCGGTTCTCATTTATGGCGCTGAGGCCTGTCAAAGAAAGATGAGAGCGTCTTAGGATGCTTCGAGAGAAAAATTCTTCGGATGATTTTTGGTCCCGTACGCATAGATGGAGAATTTAGGAGAAGATATAACGACGAACTGTACGGGCTGTACAGCGACACTGACCTAATTAGCAGAATTAAAGTCCAACGGCTTACATGGCTACGTCATGTAGAGCGGATTGACATCAACGCTCCAGCCCGGAAGGTCTTCGAATCCAATCTCGAGGGACAGCGCAGTAGAGGAAGACCGCGACTCAGGTGGCGCACGCAGGTGGGAGAGGACCTCAACCTCACCCCGTGCGAAACTGGAGACAGCTAGCTAGGGACCGAGCTGGCTGGAGACGCTTGTTGGTTGAGGCCCAGGTCCGCCCCGGACTGTAGCGCCACCTTAAGTAAGTAAGTAAGATCTGTATATAATTTACAAAGCTTGTATTCTTCCAAAAATTGAGTATAACTCTCATATTTGGGCTGGTGCTCCAATAGCGTACTTGAGTATTCTAGATAAAAATAAAAATAATTGGAGATCGTTCTCTTACCGAGACAATTGCTTCTCTTCAACACCGCCGGAAGGTCTTATTCCTGTCAGAAGTTTTTTTGGTATTTTTATAAACAATGCTGTATTGAAATAGGAAGTTGCATTCCTCCCATTAAACAATTCAACCGAAATTCCCGTACTGCTATGAATGCCCATCAGTTTACCCTTGAGCCCAATTTCGGACGTACTGTTAAGTACAGAGATTCTTTTTTTAGTCGCACTACACGAATGTGGAATGATTTATTAGGTTTCAAAACCAATGTGGATCGGTTTCTCTTTTCTAATTCTATCCTCCTTTTCTAATTGCTCGCACTGTGTTAAATCATTATAAGGGTATTAATAACCCCTTTAGTGCGTGCACAGTATAAAAATAAAAACTAATTCCGAAAAATTGACTGATTTGGGAAGACCAATAGTTACATTTTTCACAATATCAGCAACAGTTTTGCTTCGTATCTAGTTACCCCCATTGATATCATTAAGTACGTGCAGTATTATAATTATAAGCTTTAATCTTGAGATTCAGAGTTCTATAAAATACCTTTAAAAACATGCGTATAAGTACTTGAAACACAAAGTGAAATTTTGCAATATACTCGTATATCTCTTAATGTGTATTTATCCTTTTTGGCATGCAATTAACTCTTATCAAAATCAATAAATAAAATAAGATTGACCACATTGCAATCGACGCACGACACTTCTCCAGTATCCAGGATATCCGAACATTCCGAGAGGCCAACATTGACTCGGACCACTACCTCGTTGTAGCCAAGGTACGGCTACGGATATCCCGATCCAAGCCAAAACAAGGAAGTACTGTGAGAAGATTCGACGTTAGACGGCTACAATCGCAAGAGACTGCCATGTCCTTTTCCGATCGAGTCTCTAATAACCTCTTTAGGAGTCCTATCCTGCCTGCATTAAGCATTGAAAACCAGTGGCAACATTGCCTTGCAGCCATCAGAGATGCCGCCTCTGAAGTGCTAGGTTTCACACGGCCACCACAGCGAAACCCCTGGTTTGACGACGAATGCTGGCAAGCGCATGCAGCGAAACAAGAGGCATAAAAAACGGCGCTACACAAAAGGACTAGAGCTGCTCGCGAGCTCTACGAGCAGAAGATGAGAGAGGAACACCAGCTTCTTAGATGTATAAAAAAAGAGCATTAGAAGCGCGAGCGATCGAGGAGATAGTCAGTCTCCTTAAAATTGCATATAAGATCCAATCTACCTTACTATAGGAACGTCTGAAGCCGTTCGTCAACAACCTGATAAGTCTTTATCAGTGTGGCTTCAGACCAGCAAAGTCCACTATCGACCAAATATTCACACTACGGCAGATCTTGGAAAAAACCCAGGTACTTCAAATCGATACCCACCACATCTTTATCGATTTTAAGGCCGCGGATGATAGCATCTATAGGGAAGAGCTCTACCGAGCAATGTCTAGTTTTGGCATCCCTGTCAAACTTATCCGTTTGTGCAGAATGACAATGGAGAATGCACGCTGCTCTATCAAGGTAGGAAAAGATCTTACCGATACATTTGATGTCAAAAAAGGTTTTAGACAAGGCGATGCACTGTCATGCGACTTCTTCAACATTGTTCTGGAAAGAATTGTGCAAAACTCAACCGTCAACACTAGAGGTACAATCTTGCAAAAAGTCCATCCAATTACTCGGATACGCAGATGATATTGACATAATTGGAAGATCAAAGCGGGATGTCAGTGGAGCGTTTTTGAGCATTGCGAAGGAAGCGAAGAAGATGGGTTTAGTGGTCAATGAGGGCAAGACCAAGCATATGCTGTCATCAAAAAAGGACACTGAACGACGACGTTTTATACAAAACGTCACCATGGACAGCTATAACTTTGAGGTAGTTAAGGACTTTGTCTACCTAGGCACCGCTATTAATGCAGACAACGACACCAGCGCTGAAATCAAACGAAGAATAACTCCTGCAAATCGCTGCTTCTTTGGACTTAGAAGGCAATTGAGAAGTAAAGTCCTCTCTCGAGCATCTAAAATCACCATCTATAAGACACTCAAGATCCCGGTTCTCATTTATGGCGCTGAGGCTGAGGACCCTGTCAAAGAAAGATGAGAGCGTCTTAGGATGCTTCGAGAGAAAAATTCTTCGGGTGATTTTTGGTCCGGTACGCATAGATGGAGAATGGAGGAGAAGATATAACGACGAACTGTACGGGCTGTACAGCGACACTGACCTAGTTAGCAGAATTAAAGTCCAACGGCTTAGATGGCTAGGTCATGTAGAGCGGATGGACATCAACGCTCCAGCCCGGAAGGTCTTCGAATCCAATCCCGAGGGACGGCGCAGTAGAGGAAGACCGCGACTCAGGTGGCGCACGCAGATGGGAGAGGACCTCAACCAACTTGGCGTGCGAAACTGGAGACAGCTAGCTAGGGACCGAGCTGGCTGGAGACGCTTGTTGGTTGAGGCCCAGGTCCGCCCTGGACTGTAGCGCCACCTTAAGTAAGTAAGTAAGATCTGGATATAATTTCCAAAGCTTGTATTCGTCCAAAAATTGAGTATAACTCTCATATTTGGGCTGGTGCTCCAATAGCGTACTTGAGTATTCTAGATAAAAATAAAAATAATTGGAGATCGTTCTCTTACCGAGACAATTGCTTCTCTTCAACAACGCCGGAAGGTCTCATTCCTGTCAGAAGTTTTTTTGGTATTTTTATAAACAATGCTGTATTGAAATAGGAAGTGGCATTCCTCCCATTAAACAATTCAACCGAAATTCCCGTACTGCTATGAATGTCCATCAGTTTACCCTTGAGCCCAATTTCGGACGTACTGTTAAGTACAGAGATTCTTTTTTTAGTCGCACCACACGAATGTGGAATGATTTATTAGGTTACAAAACCAATGTGGATCGGTTTCTCTTTTCTAATTCTATCCTCCTTTTTAATTGCTCGCACTGTGTTAAATCATTATAAGGGTATTAATAACCCCTTTAGTGCGTGCACAGTATAAAAATAAAAACTAATTCCGAAAAATTGACTGATTTGGGAAGACCAATAGTTACATTTTTCACAATATCAGCAACAGTTTTGCTTCGTATCTAGTTACCCCCATTGATATCATTAAGTACGTGCAGTATTATAATTATAAGCTTTAATCTTGAGATTCAGAGTTCTATAAAATACCTTTAAAAACATGCGTATAAGTACTTGAAACACAAAGTGAAATTTTGCAATATACTCGTATATCTCTTAATGTGTATTTATCCTTTTTGGCATGCAATTAACTCTTATCAAAATCAATAAATACCTGAAAGTTTTATTTTATATTATTTTTTATACAAAGTGAAACAATATTTTCCTTAAACTCGAATTCGATAGCCCACCAAAAAAATATTTAAAAAAATTGACCTGCAACTACCTGGCAATTGCATTTTTAATGGCGCCACTTGCAATACTTTTAATACCTCTCTTGGCTGCCTGATTGCAGGCAATTTTTAATATCTTCATATTTATTTATATTCAGGGCCTTTTTTTATCTTCTATATAATATTAAGCTTATGTATAAATACCTACATACATATGTACAGTACAAATATGTATATAGGAATGTGTAGTATCCAGATATGATGTGCGTTGAGAGAGGTTCGTAAAAAAAAAAGTTTTTTATATTTCCCAGAATGCGAGAGGGGAAAGTGAATGGAAATAAGGTAAAGAAGGATTATTATTACGTGGTTTTAACATTTATTCATCGTACGTACACAGATACATACAACACATACGTGTATGTAGATATGTAGGTACATATACACAATGACTAAGATGAGGTTACGAGGATATCACCTCCCCTATTCGATGTCGTTAAAAAAGGCACCCACAATGGTAGATGGTTATGGTAGCGGCGTAGGTGATGGTGATGGTTATGGTGGAGGTGGTAGCGGCGCGGCGGCAAATCAGGGCTTTTAACTTTTTCGATTAAATTCTAAAATAAACACACCTGAACGCAATTTCCCAACATTTACATTATTTATCCTTTCACGCAATATAACGCGCTCTTGCTTCTACCAGTTAGGTATTCACTGTATAGAAACAACAAGAGAAGGTATTACCTATATTATGTTGTAGGTAGTTTGAATGTGTCCTTGTTATAATGAATACGGTATGCCAGGATCACTAACCAAACCATACCATCAGGATGATGATGACGACGACGAGGACGCATGGTGGCGGTGGGCGACGCGACGACAAGGACATACCTTTGGAGTTTTGAAGCTGTTGTTCCACTTTTCATCTTCTGCATGTGAGGTTGCGCCAAGGCATGTGAATATGAATTTTACAGTGCCATTTAAAAAATGTTGGTTAAAGTGCCGTTTCGAAATATTATAAATCAAAGACATACAAAATTAATAACACAGAACTTTCTGCTTTGAAATTAAATGACCAAAAAATGTTTTCTTGTGGGTTAGGATTTTCTTATGAAAAATTATTTAAAACGATTTTCCAGTAAAGTGTTTAATTTGTTCACTTTTCTTAACCTAGATCGGATGATATTTGCGTTACATCAATAAATTACTCTATTTCACACCAGTACCATATTTTAATAACTTGTCACGCTTGTCTGACCAATCTGTATTTTATAAAATATTGACAGGTGACACATTTCTCGGAAAAACACAATGACAAATTTGTCATGACATTTTTGTCATTGTCATATACTGACAAATTGGTCTAGACAATTTGATTGCATAATCTTGAAATGTGGAACATTTACATTTCGTTTCTCGACCAATTTTTCACATGTTCGAAGTAACAAAACGCTGGCACTCATTTGATTTTAAAATGTCACAGTTTGGATGACCGCGTTTAATCATATTTTCTTTTTTTTTTTGTATTTATTTAAGTTTAAAATTCCGAGGGCGCCCTGCCGGTGACGTTTTACAAGGAGAGCCAAAGCACTTTCACTTGAACAAATATATCGTTTATTATTTTAAGTCATTTCACTGTGAACGATTGACCGTAACTAAGATCCCTTTGGCTTTTGTCTGTTAAAAACTGACTGTTATTTTTCTTTTATTTTTTAAAAGAATTGTCAGTACAATTTAGTAGGAAAATTCCTAACAATTGAGGAAAAATACTTGACAGTTCATTGTCATAACAATGTCTTTATGAAACGTCATCACTAGAGGCACAATCTTACAAAATTTTGGAAATTTTGAAATAATTGGAAGATCAAAGCGTAATGTCAGTGGAGCGTTTTTGAGCATTACGACGGAAGCGAAGAAGATGGGTTTAGTGGTCAATGAGGGCAAGACCAAGTATATGCTGTCATCAAAAAAGGACACTGAACAAGGACGTATTGGACAATACGTCACCATGGACAGCTATAACTTTGAGGTAGTTTAGAACTTTGTCTAGCTAGGCACCGCTATTAACACAGACAACGACACCAGCGCTGAAATCAATCGAAGAATAATTCTTGCAAATTGCTGTTTTTTTGGATTTAGAAGGCAATTGAGAAGCATCTAAAGTCACCTTTTATAAGACACTCATCATCCTCGTTGTCATCTGTGGCGCTGAGGCCTGGACCCTGTCAAAAAAAGATGAGAGCGTCTTAGGATGCTTCAAAAGATAAATTCTTCGAGTGATTTTTGGTCCCGTACGCATAGATCTAGAATGGAGGAGAAGATTTAACGACGAACTGTACAGGCTGTACAGCGACACTGACATAGTTAGCAGAATTAAAGTCCAACGGCTTAGATGGCTGGGTCATGTAGAGCGAATGGACATAAACGCTTTAGCCCGGAAGGTTTTCAAATCCAATCCCGAGGGACGGCGCAGAAGAGGAAGACCGCGACCGCAACCAACTTGGCGTGCGAATCAGAAGACAGCTAGCTACTGACCGAGCTGGCTGGAAACGCATTTTGGTTGAGGCCCAGGTCCGCCCGGACTGTAGCGTCACCTTAAGTAAGTAAGTATTTGAACTACTTTTGTCTCTTCAATTTTGACTACAAATATTTGTTTTTAAATTAAGCTTTTATTTGGGCTACTTCTTATGCTTCAATTTTTTTGCTACGGATATTTTTCAATAAGGCTATCGAGAGTTTTAAGATGTATTTCGTAGGTGTCGGAAGCAGGCGTGTCAGATAATACAAATAGAGCATGACAGCTTAGTAATTGGTCTATTAGTAGTCCAAATGTAATCTTGGGCAATATTTTTTTTTTTTTACAAAATAAATAACATAAACGGGACATTTTTTAAAAATCATTTACCAATATTCAGGCTTTGCAGATTGGGATATACCAAAACTGAACTATTCTTGTTTCTCAAAATCACGGATAAACAATTAAGTATGACAGCTTTATAATGATTGAGCTATAAGTAGCGCTCAAAATCTAGTCTAAGGGTATGGTTAGTCTGCGGAGCAAAAAAAAAAAACAATTGAAACAAACTGTTTTTTTCTTTCCGATTTTGGGCTATACATATGTATTTTTAAATTAAGATGTTATTTGAGCTACTTTTATTGACTTGTCAAAATGAAAGATCAGGTTTCTCGTTGATTCTGTTTTTCTAGAAATTGGTGTTCACAGTGAGTACTCTTTTTACCAATGTACATTGTTAGGTTAAGTTAGTTTAATGGACCATTGTGATACCAAATGAATGTTGAGTCTTTATTCTAAGCTTAATGAAACCAGATTGAATCCCTTAAACAACGTCAAAGACTCTTTATGTTAATATGAATAAAATCGTTTAGAAAGTTATAAAATTATTCTCATAGAAAAGTCTTGCGTTTTTGAACTAGAGCAGGGCTTGTATAAGGGAGGTAAAGAGCTGTTTCCTCCCCTTCCCCACTGTTCAGCTTCTGCAAAAATCATTTGAGAATACGCCTAGCCGCGTGCCGTGCTTTCCTCTGTTATGACTCCGTTTATTGAGCTCATATGCGATCTGCTTAGAGATAGCAAGCACCTTGATTGATTTAATCTAGTGAGTGATGTTAATCCACCTGATGTATGCGGCCTTCATAGCGTCTTTCATTAGCAATAGTTTACAGCTAGCGATTGGTATGCCAGCATTTGCCAAACGTGGTAGAATGGGTTGCCTTACAATTTCCTAAAATGTCTTTATGGTCCGGCAACCAGAAGAGGTGAATTTTATGTGCCATCTCCATTAGAGATAATCGACAGTTATGGACTGTTATAGAGTTTGTGGAGACAGAGTCCGGAGATTTGATAGCGACCTGATTATCTGAAAAAATACGGATTTCAGATATTGATATCAGGTTCTCTTAAAGCCAAAGTTCAACCTTTGTTCAAGCAAAGGTAAACACCGCATTTGGAACAAAATATAAAACTTCGGAATTATCTATCAATATGGCATTGCTGTCTGTCGCTTTTCCATTCTCGAAGATGATCCACTGAATCCTTACGGACTTCATTCAGAGGAGTGGGTCGCGCCAAAATTTTCTTAGCTTTTTTCTGGGTTGAGGTCGATGGACTGGAATTCAAAGTTCTTTTCGTGATTTTCGGAGTACCATGTGATGGAAGCTGGTCGACCCTTCTTTTTGTTAAACGTCTGCAATCTTGAAGTCGAATAAGGGCATGTACGCGTCATTTTTCTTACACCATAAAATTCATGCATTTACTACGCAAAGGTCCAAGAAATGGAAGAACATTTTGTTGGGCCATTTCTTTGATTGGATTCCGATCCGGTAAAGCCCAAGCATTGAATCAAGGAGATCCACACCTCCCATGTATTTATTGTATACACCTGTAACTTTTAGACAGTCAATTTCAATATACTTTTTTTCCTTTCAGCAGTATCGTTTCTTTTTTGTTGTTGGATTACATCCCACTAAAGTTGAAAGCATGTATACAACTTTGTTGTCACCACAATACAAAGCATACTTTTTCAACATCGATATTTGCCACTCTCTCGATCATATATACGCGACCCTTCTTTCGCATTTCCTTTTCTGTGGGAGCTACATGTTTTGGTCAAATGTACCTGAAGCTTTGGGCTATTGAACCAGTTATCGAAGAAGATCTTATGGTTTTTGTGTCTTGGTGCAGTCAATCGTGAAACAACATCTCCACTCACACGAGATTCAGGAGCAAATTATGGATATGTATTACTTTGATCTCCAGCGAAAAGATCAAAGTCATAGGTAAACCCTGAGACCCCACGAATAGATCAAAAATGTCAGGTATTTTTCTACAATTATAGAAAATTATGAAATTGTTTTTGGAATAAAATTTTACTATTGTCACCTGTACCAGGTGCTATTTTATCATACTCAAAGCTTGACATCACTTTACAAAACATTTTTAACTGTTTAATGGTAAGACATTTTGTGGTCCTTTGAGCAGAAAATGATAAATATTAATACAATGTATCGCGTACACAATTTAAGGGATGTGAGCAACGTTGTCAGAGATAATATACAGAACTCCCATTCACAAGTATAACACAATATTTTGGATATAGACTATGTTAGGTGAACACATGAGCTTTAGCCGATCGAGTACTTGATCCTTGAAATGCTTAAAATGATCCCTATCACCTCAGAGACTAATAATTATTTATTGTTTATAAGCACAACTATCGCATTCGGTTCCGGCTTCGGGTTAACAGTGTGATTGGGTCTTACTTATTCAAAAATGTTGCTGATGTTACTATTGGTGCGAAGAAATTTGTCTACCGCTTTTTAATTACTGATTTTCACTGGATAAAATTGGAAGTTATTGATATGGACGACATTATTTTCATCAAATTTATTAAACCGGCTTTACACGAAGAGCTA
>NC_079147.1:153810425-153939117 GCF_945859685.1 Eupeodes corollae
GGATCCACGAGCTGAGACACCAAAGTTATCTTTTAGGAACTAGGAGCAAAAGAACAGAAATATCGTTCTAAATGCACCAGCTCACGATTAAATCCAAGAACGTGTGACACATATTGTGAGGCACACTAGTCAGCGTCTGTACCCTGTGGGGCGGCTGAATATAAACTATATAGATATAAGTAACTGGCCTATTATGGCAATGAAACTGGTAAATCCACTCTCTGCTAGAGACCAACCCAGAAACACAGTTAATACCGTTTTAACTGCTGAAAACAATACTAAGAAGGAACCGCCTAAAAAGGCTGTTCAAAAGTAAAAGCGATGAAAATAAAGCCCATTCTCAGATTGTTAAAAATGTGCGGAAGAATGAAGAGACTTCTATAAAAGAAATGCTACAACTTTTTCTTCAAAGAATTGATAAACAGGATTTGAATATCAAACAGCTAAGCGAAAAAGTCGCTCTTCAAAAACAATGATGGACAGAGCACTTAAAATCGCTACATGGAATGTAAACGGTCTTATTCAACACTCATCCGAATTAAAAACCTTTTTAGATCTAGAACATATCGATATTTGCCTGGTGTCCGAAACTCATTTCTGCAATGGGCAAAGTCTAGATAATGTTATAGGAAACTAGTCATGTTACCATGCTGCACATCCAGCTGACAAGGCAAGAGGTGGATCGGCGATTCTTATAAAAGAAAGCTTAAAACATTATGAAGTAGCCAAGTTTACTAGTGAAAATATTCAAGTAACAACTATTAGTATTGGTATGAAAAAGAAATAGTTTAAGATAGCAGCTATATACTGCCCTATTTAATCTTCTTGGGCATAACTTTGTTGTTGGTGGAGACTTCAATGCAAAACACACCCATTGGGGTTCAAGACTTATATCAACAAAAGGCAAAAGACTTTTCCAAGCAGGCCGTAAATACAATTGCGAATTCTATTCCTCCAGGTCGCCAACTTACTGGCCTTCCGATACTAATAAAATACCAGACCTTATTGACTTTTTCGTAGCTAAAGGAATTAAACAAAATCACATTAGTGTCGTAGGTAATTATGACCTGTCATCAGATTATACTCCAGTGATTCTATCACTAAGTGAATCGGAAGTACTACAAAAAAGTAATCCAAAGCTAGTAAATAAGAAAACAAACGGGAGTGATTTTTAGAGAAATGTTTTTAAGCTTTATAAATTTAAGATCTCCCATGGATACAATCGAGCAAATTGACCATGAAGTTGAACAATTTATTGGTGATGTGCAACAGGCCGCTGAAGAAAGTACTCCAACATTTTCTAATAGAAGGAAAAATGAAATTAAATATCCTTTAGAGATAAGAGAGTTGATAATAGAGAAAAGAAGAGCTCGAAGAAAATGGCAAAATACTAGATTTCCAGATGATAAATCAACGTTTAACCGTATAAGCAACAATCTTAAAAAACAAATTTACAGAACATTCCTAAGGAATTTAATGACTGATGCTTCAACCGATTTTTCACTATGGAAAGCAGCCAAACGCCTGAAAACCCTGCAGTTACAAAATTCGCCCTCGAAATCTCAAGATGGGAAATGGATCGGTAACCCGAAAGAAAAAGCTTACCTTTGTCTGAACGTCTTGCGAATGTTTTAAGGCCATACTCATCAAACGCGACTAAAATAGCTTACAGTTTGTTGATAAGATGAATGAATGTGAAATACCAATTGTTAGACTCAAAGAAATAAAAAGTATGTGTTAACATCAACTACCAAATAAAAAAATCACCAGGTTACGATCTAATTACTGCTCAGGTTATGAAATAAATGCCATTAAAAGCTTTCATAAAACTCTAATATATAAATAATGGATGCCTTAAGCACCGGTATGTCCCGCACCATTGGAAAATTGCTGAAGTAATTGTCACACCAAAGCAAGGTAAACCACCTACAGAAGTGGTGGCTTACAGACCAATATCGCTTATACCAATTATGGCAAAAGTTTTTGAAAAACTGCTTCTGAAGAGACTTAGCAAAATCATAGAAGAAAGAAGAAATAAACATTCCACGATAGACCAAGTTCATAGAATATCGGATGTAATAGAAAAAGCATTAGAAGAAAAACAAGTATGTTCAGCTATTTGCTTAGATGTTGCTCTAGCTTTTGACAAGGTTTGGCATGAGGGGTAAGGTTAGGTTAGGTTAGGTTATAGTGGCTGTCCAAGATGGAAACGGACACACTTAGGCCAGTTTAATGGCCCATTGTGATACCACATGAATCTTGAGGCTTCCTCCTAAGCTCAATGGAACCAGTTAGAGTCCCTAACGAAACGTGAGAGGCTGATTATACTGATATGATTTAGATCGTTTAGATCGTTAAAGAAGAATTCTCCTAGGTAATTCTTGCGTTTTCGAGCTAGAGCAGGGCATATGCAGAGAAGATGAAGAACCGTTTCTTCCTCTACCTCGTATATACAGCTTCTGCAAAAGTCATTTGAGAATACGCCTAATCTCGTGGCGTGCTTTCCTTTTAGACAGTGTCCGGTTATGACACCTATTATCGAGCTTATATGCGATCGGCTTAGAGAGAGCAAGCACCTTGAACGTTTTAAATCCAGTGTTGGCCACATGTTTTTTGTGGCTTGACACGTGGTGATGTTGGTCCACCTGGTGCCTGCCCTCCTTGCAGCGTCTTGCATTAGTAGCAGTTTACAAGTAGCGATTGGTATGCCAGTACTTGACAAACGTGGTAGGATAGGCTGTACTGTACCGTTCCTGGCGAGTTCATCTGCCTTACAGTAACCTATAATGTCTCTTTGGCCCGGCACAAAGCAAAGATGAATATTAAACTGCTGCGCCATCTCCATTAGAGATGCTCAAAAGTTATGGACTGTTATAGAGTTTGTAGAGACAGAGACCAGAGATTCGATAGCGGCCTGGCTGTCGGAGAAAATACGGATATCAGATGTTGATATCACGTGTTCTTTGAACCAAGACAAGGCTTCTTTCATCGGCAAAAGTTCCGCCTGGAACACGGTACATTGATTGGGAAGGCGGAATGAGAGACTTAATTTCAGTCGTTCAGAGTACACACCACCACCAACCCCTTCTTTAGTTTTTGAGCCATCTGTGTAAAAGTGGATTGACTCATCCTCTAAAAATGTCCTATCCTCCCAAAAAGATCTGGTAGGTATAGAAATCTGGAAAGTCCTGTCGAATTGTAGTTGGGGGATGGTGTAGTCTGTGTGCTTTGGAATTGATTCTAAGTACCTTAGAATTACGGAGTGGCCAATGTTGTTGTTAGTCCACTGCGACGAAGCATTGAGGCGAATAGTAGAGCTTGCAGCTATTTGTTTACTAAATATGTCAAGAGGTGTAAGGTAGAGCAAGGTGTCCAGTGCTGCAGACGGGGTCGTGCGAAGCGATCCGCTTATACATAGGCAGGCTGAACGTTGGACTTTATTTAACTTATCCCTGTTATACCTTTCTCTAAAGCAGTCCACCATACTGCCACACCGTACGTTAAAATCGGTCTGATTACCAATGTGTATAGCCAATGCGTGATTTTGGACTGTAAATCCCATTTATTACCAATAGCTTTTTTGCAACAAAAGAGAGCTACAGTAGCTTTTTTGACTCTTTCCTACGTTGCGTTTCCAATTTAGTTTTTTTGTCTAAGACAAGACCTAGATATTTAGCCTCGTCTGAGTATGTCATGATGGACTTGAGTACAAACTGCAAAGGGATCTTTCCAGTTATTACTTTGAAATATTAAAATCTTACATCTCAGACCGATTGTTTAGAGTAAGGTACGATCAAAAGTACCCGGAATTGAAGAAAATAGAAGCCGGTGTACCACAAGGAAGTGTCTTAGGTCCTACACTGTATTTACTATACACAACTGATATTCCAGTTGGTAATCACATAATGCCTACTTTTGCAGATGATACCACAATTTTGGTACCCGACAAATGTGTCTCTAAGGCATTAGTAAAACTAGTGGATAAGTGGAGAAGTGGAGAAGCACTTCAAAAAGAAAAGAGAAGACCTAAACAGCAAAACAAAATAATGCTGGTTAAAGAAGTTGTTACAAAATACGCTGTATCACACAACTAGAGACTGCAAAGTCATCCTAATTCTTAAATGGAGTCCGTCTCGAATATAAGAATCCATGTTCGGAGATTAAGAAGAACCAAGCCTCATGAGCGTATGGCCTTTAAAATAATGGGAAAGTATTAAAAGTTTAAACTTACCCCAAAGTGATTGTACAAATTAAGAAAGAAAAATCTGTAGTCGATCCTTCAAGATTGGTCCTGATGAAGATGTGGTTTTAGTGGTTAGGAGTCAGACACTACTTGGTGTCGAATACTGCCAAGTGTCTTTTGAAGATTTTCTCCTGTAAAAAAAAGTATTTATACTAATACTATTTGCAATCAAGTTAACACTTTTGTACACCAATGCAAGCAAATCAAATCAGAGCTTCTATATATGGGTTACTTAAACTTTTTACTTAACTTACTTAAACACTTCAGTTTTATGCCGCACTACCACTCAATATCTCTTAACATTAAAATATTTAAGTTTGATTAAAATTGAAAAACATGGTAAGCCTCGACATCAACAAGCCTCTTAAAGGAATTTCTCTCAAGCCTTAAGTTGTTTACCTCTATACAATACACATACACGACAAACTGCCTTGTTCAATGACTTTGATATTATATCAACATTGTTAACTCTTTGATTTTACTTCTTCCTGTGTTAAGGATCCAATGATGTGTACATTTTTGGGAACGAATCCTTTTAACACTCATTATGTACCTTTTACAATCAACTCATCCTAATAATTTTGTTCTGCCAAAATTGTCCGGCCGTATACAACAATTTACTATACACAAAGGATAGAAACAAATCGAGCTGAATAGAAACTACCCCTTGCATCATATAAATACAATGTACTTGAATGTATACATTATACAAACAAAAGAAGACTACTTTAATATTAGTATAGAAGTATGTATAGGTATAGGCTATAGGGTATACCCTTAAAACAAATACATTTTTGCTGCTAAGGGTGGACTGCGGGCGGTATAAAGTATAGGTAAGTCGAAACCACTTAGGAAAAAGAAGCCCATCAACGCACCGTCATTATCATCATAATCTCGATCCATTGGGAAAGGAAAGGAGAAGAACCAAAATTACAAGTGAAACCCGAAGAAACCGCCTCGCCTTTTTGTAAAAAGCATCGCAGCCAGGACTCAGGAGCCAGGAGCAAGAAGCTCACGGCTCGGCTCACCACCGAAAAAGGATGCCAGTTTGTTCAGTTGAGTAAAGGTCTTTAGTTTGAGGTTGTTTTGTTTTTTTTTGTTGTATGTGTATTCTTCTCTTCGGGATAAAGTGGGTTTGGTGAGGGGGTAGCTGTATGGCAATAAACAATTTTCGCAGTAAGATAGGATATTGTTTCTTTATGCAAGAAGGGCCATGTGGTTGAACCGTCTATTTGATTAACCCTGCGGGCTGTTGGCAGCGCGGCGGCGGACGGCGGGCGGTTGTTGTGCATTCGGCATAGATGGATATTGTATACATTTTCTATTTGAAATTTGTGCGAACATGAGCTAAATCATTTTGAACACGATGACAATGATGATGGAGAATATGTAAACGTGGGCTTCCATCTTCAGAACTCGATGACAAAGTCCAAATGGAATTGGATTTATGTTTACTTCTTCACATACAAATGTATCTACTCTTATGTACATACATCTTATTCTATCAGCACTTCCTTGACATTCATCTTCGGGGAGGTGAGGACGATATAGATGTATTTAAGTACGCATATTATGTATTATGTATAGACTAAGATACATGATTTGGATTTGGTTTTTTGATTAGCCCATCATAATATTATATGGAAAGGCCTTACGTCTACACCGGTTTATGGTTATTTTTGGGGAGAAGGATATCATTACATCCGGATTATCAGTTCAAGTATATTTAAACATGCGTTGAATGTATCTAAGTTTTGTGCCAACAATTTGATAGACCACTGATTTAATCCATAAATCGTGTAGATGGTTAGAAGGCATGTTGTAGATATGAAGAATCGTATATTCTAAGGCCTGAAGCCTTATAGAAAAGGACCATTTATTTTTCGATATTTTGGAATAGTAAACTTTTGGTTAACAAGGAAGCTATTGTTAGAGATCACTTAGGATATTAATAATTCACTTAAAAAATCAGCTAAGTAATATGAAGACTTAAAGCAAGTGGAAGATTAGGATACTTGGCGTATGTTTTGCAAATGAGTTTGTAGATTTCCTATAGGCATTAAGTCCTTACGTCAGCGTCAGCATCAGCTCCATCGAGATTTGTGTTATTGAATTTTAAATGTCTATACCTACAAATGTAATTTGATTGAATTGTTGCAGTGAGCTTACCAAAATTTGGACATTTAGATTTTCGTTGGAGGTCTGCCTATCATCGATCTCTTCCACTGTGGACATAAGATACGTATGAATATACATACATATATCGAAGTCATCGCAGGGAATTGGGAATCCTATGACATGACGACCTGTTGTAGCCAAAATTATAGCTCAATGGATAAAGCTAGATAATGCGGCCTACAGTGTTCCAAAAAAAAAAGCTAATTGGCTCTAGTTTAGGTCTTAACCATTATATATCCGAACTTCAATTATTAAGGACAGAGCCACAATCTTAATATGATTATTTAGTGTTCTTTTTATTGTAATTGAATTTGAAGGAAACTCAATTTGGAGATGGATATTGGATAATGATGTTGAAGTCAGTGCTATTTCTGTGCTCAGCATTTACTATTTAGTGGAAAAAATTAAATAATTCTCGACATTTCAAGGTATCAAGAATCTATTATAAAAGATTAAGAAAGATGTGAAGTCTATGTGTCCGTAAGTTCAATACACCTTTATTGTTGGTAATATATAAAGAACTATAAGAATATCGACTTCAAATAAATTTGGTTTAACTAATCAAAAGACTCAAATGATAGATATGTGCATTCAAAAGGACACCAGCGTGAACACGTTTTTCTCAAAACCCACCTCTGTCTACAACTCCTACTCTCACCTCCCTGCGGTGATCATCGGGTGCCTAGTGCCTCAACTGGAGATTGGGTTCTAACCCTAGTGGAAAGTTGTTGGGGGCTGCAAACAAGAGAGGGGGGAGAGGTGTTTCCACTTAGGCAACTCTCCTTATCCGATTTCGCCTCTTTTATGGAACATGGTAGTAAACGACCTACTTACAGCATTGGAAGCAGAGGGTTTTAAGGTCATTGCCTATGCTGACGACGTTGCGATATCCGTATCTGGGAAGAATTAATACTCTTTTCGAGAAGATATAAAATTCCTCAGATTAGCCCACCCAAGATTAGAGGAATACCATTAAGCTTTTCCGATCAAGCTAAATATTTGGGCCTCATTTTAGACAAAAAACTAAATTGTAAGGCAAATAAGAGTCAAAAAGGCTACTGTAGCGCTTTTTACTTGTAAAAAGGCCATAGGATCAAAATGGGGCTTCTCCCCAAAAATAACCCACTGGATATACACTTCGGTAATCAGGCCGATACTTATTTATGGAGCCGTCGTATGGTGGACTGCACTGGACAAGATGGTAAATCTAAATAAACGCATTAAAGTCCAGCGGTCAGCAGGTATGTGCATCACAGGAGCACTTCGCACAACACCAACCGCAGCACTGGAAGTGCTTTTAAACCTAACACCACTTGACATCTTCTCTAAAAAGGTGGCTGTTGTTGTTGGAACTGGACTAAGGCAAAAAGTCTTGAGTTTCAACAGTGTGAGCGAGCGCATCACGACAATCCGCATTAAGGCTAAATTCGCCAACATAAGCCTAATATGAGCGCATGCCCCAACAGAGGAGAAAGATGAAGACACCAAAGACATATTCTTGCTCTTGGACAAGACATATGAGCAGTGCCCTGGCTATGACATTAAAATTGTCTTAGGAGATTTAAAGGCCAAGCTAGGAAAAGAAGACATCTTTGGTGGCATAATCGGGAGATACAGCCTGCACGACACCACCTCCGACAACCGATTCAGGCTGATCGATTTCGCTGCGGGGCAAGACGTTCTGCTAGCTAGTAAGCAGTTCACACATCTCAATATTCCCAAGGGGACATGGAAATCTTTTGATCAATCAACCGTCAATAAGATTGACCACATTGCGACCGACGCACGACATTTCTCTAGTATACAGGATATATGAGGTTCGTAATTTTTACCAAAGGCTAAAAAAAACCTGCCAAGGGTAAAATCTACAAACCGAAGCTCAAAAGGACGATGAGGGGAACATCGTAGTAGAACAGCAGTCGATGCTGAGAATACGGAAAGATCACTTCTCCAAATTATATAACGGCGACGACGAACTGAATCCCGCTGTAAGGGAGATAGAACCACTCAACCTCGACGACGCAGATCAACAATTCCGCCTACCCGATCTTGACGAAGTGAAGATAGCTATATTTTAACTTAAGTCAAACAAAGTTGCTGGAGCTGACGGCATCGCTGCCGAACTATTCAATGCAAAATATGGTCGGAAGAAAGCATGCCCCATGAGTGGAATCTCAGCATAGTATGCCCTATGCATAAGAAAGGAGACCCTCTAAACTGCGCCAACTACAAAGGCATCAGTTTCCTTAACATTGCGTATAAGATCCTCTCTGCCGTATTATGTGAACGTCTGAAGCTATTTGTCAACAACCTTACAGGTCCTTATCAGTGTGGCTTCAGACCAGGCAAGTTCACTATCGACCAAATATTCACACTACGGCAGATCTTGGAAAAAACCCAGGAACTTCAAAGCCGCGTTTGACAGCATCCATAGGGAACAGCTCTACAGAGGAATGTCTAGTTTTGGCATCCCTGTCAAACTTATCCGTGTGTGCTGAATGACAATGGAGAATGCACGCTGCTCTATCAAGGTCGGAATAGATTTCACCGAGGCATTTGAAGTCAAATAAGGTTTTAGACAAGGCGATGCACTGTCATGCTACTTCTTCAACATCGTTCAGTAAAGAAATTGTTCAAAACTCAACTGTCAACACTAGAGGCACAATCTTCCAAAGGTCCATCCAATTACTCGGATACGCAGATGATATTGACATAATTGGAAGATCAAAGCGTGATGTCAGTTAAGCGTTTTTAAGCATTGCGACGGAAGCGAAGAAGATGGGTTTAGTGGTCAATGAGGGCCAGACCAAGTATATGCTGTCATCAAAAGAGGACACTGAAAGACGACGTCTTTGACAAAACGTCACCATGGACAGCTATAACTTTGAGGTAGGTAAGGACTTTGTCTACCTAGGCACCGCTATTAATGCAGACAACGACATAAGCGCTGAAATCAAACGAAGAATAACTCTTGCAAATCGCTGCTTCCTTGGACTTAGAATTCAATTGAGAAGTAAAGTCCTCTCTCGAGCATCTAAAATCACCATCTATAAGATACTCATCATCCCGGTTCTCATCTATGGCGCTGCGACCTGGACACTGTCAAAGAAAGATGAGACAGTGTTAGGAGGCTTCGAGAGAAAAATTCTTCGGGTGATTTTTGGTCCCGTACGCATAGATAGAGAATGGAGGAGAAGATATAACGACAAACTGTACGGGCTGTGCAGCGACACATCATTGACCTAGTTAGCAGAATTAAAGTCCACCTGCTAAGATGGCTAGGTCATGTAGAGCGGATGGACATCAACGCTGCAGCCTGGAAGGTCTTCGAATCCAATCCCGAGGTACGACGCAGGAGGAAGACCGCGACTCAGGTGGCGCACCCAGGTGGGAGAGGACCTCAACCAACTTGGCTTGGGAAACTGGAGACAGCTAGCCTAGGGACCAATTATATGCTGTCATCAAGAAAGGACATTGAACGACGACCTCTTGGCCAAAATGTGCCCATGATGGCCATAACTTTGAGATAGTTAGGAACTCTGTCTACTTAGCACTGCCATTTATTCAGACAGACAACAACACCAGCGCTGTAATCAAACGGAGCGCAGAAATGGTTACAAATTTAATTCTTTGTGGAATGATAAATTTTATCCCGAATAGGGTGAAATCTATCCAACCCAAAGACAACTCATGGTTTGATTTGAGCTGTAAAGAGGTTATTTTATTAGGATCAGAGATGTAAGTTTCCGAACGGAAACTTCTTATTGGCCGACAGTATGGCTTTCGTAGCATTAGGTCCACTGGTGATCTCATGGTTCATCTCACCGAACAGTGGAACAAATCTTTACATCGTTTTGGAGAAAGTATTATTTTTGCTCTTGATATTTCAAAAGCATTTGATAGAGTTTGGAATCTCTTCTTCGTTGGATTAGAAATTACTTTCTTAACCGTTTAATACAAATTGTATTGGATGGTTTCAAGTCTGAAATTCATGAAATAAATGCTGATGTCCCCCAGGGCTCCGTTTTGTCTCCGGCTCTTTTTCTAATATTCATAAATGATCTCCCAGCTTGTCACACTCTTTCTATATTCACTTGTACTTCGGATGTGGGACTTAAGCGGCAGCGTATTTTAAGCTCATTAAATTCTGATCTTGACAGCATTTTCCAATGGGTGGTCAGAAACCGTGTTGAATTTAATGCTTTAAAAACTCAATGTTGTCTCCTGGCGTTAAAGCGTAACACACCCCCGATGCCACTATCTATGAGAGGCAATTGCATCCAAGGAACTAATCAACTGTCAGTACTTGGTATGTGTATCACAGATCACCTTTTATGGAAATATCATATATTTGATATTGCCAAAAATGCTGAGAGGTGCTTAGGATTTCTCCAACGGTGCAAGAAATTGTTCGACCCTTCTTATCAGGCTGTAATTTAAAAAGCCGTCATCCGTCCAAAGCTTGAATATATATTTGGGCAGGTGCCCATAAAAGAAGTTTAAATCTCTTGGATAGAAAACAAAAAAGGGCTTTAAAAATGATAGGCGATAGAACTATAATGGAAACATTTACATCGCTAGAACACAGCCGCAATGTTTCATGCCTTTCGTTGTTTTATCAATATTTTTGTAAACAATGTTCTGTCGAATTAGTCAGTTGCATTCCACCCCTTAAACGATTTAGCCGTAATACTCGCACTTCTAGGAATGCTCATCAGTTTACCCTTGAGCTCAATTTCGGGCGTACTGTCAAGTATAGAGATTCTTTTTTAAATCGCACATGAAGAATGTGGAGTGCTTTAGCGTACTCTGTTTTTCCCTCCCATTTTGACGTTCAGAACTTTAAGACGAATGTGCACCGGTATCTCCTCTTAAATCCTTCCCTATTTTCCTAATGCTCGAATTGTGTTTAAATATAAACATTTAATGGGTACTAATAACCCCTTGAGTACCTGTAAATTATAAAAAAAATGTCGGTGCTTCTTCAGAATTAGAACGCAGAAGTTCCAGAGGGTTGGACCTCGTCAAGGCAAGATGAGATCGCATTAAGATGCTTCGAGATAAACATTTTTGGGTGATTTTTGGGTCCATATGATAAAAGAAAAGAAAAAGAAGATACAACGACACTAATCGGGTCAAAACAACAAAAATAGAACGTCCTAGCTGGCTGAGTCATATAGAGCGAATAAACATGAAGGCTCCAGCCCGATAGGTCTTTGAATCCAATCCCAATTGATGGTGCGGCGCAGTAGAAGAAGACCGCAAGTCAGGGTGTGTACGCAGGTGGGAGAGGGCCCATTTGGCGTGCGAAACTGGAGACACCTAGCTAGAGACCATATCTAGCTGGCTGGAAATTCATCTCGGTTGAGGCCCAGGCCCGTCCTGGACTAAGGCGCCACCTTAAGTAAATAAAAGTTTAGAAAATATCCAATTGATGGTTAATACAAATCTTAAACCCGAATTATACCAAAAAGGATTTATTTACATATCTTGAGACGAAAGAAACTTAGTGACATCACGGTTGTTATTTTTATTTCAACCAAAAACGCTACTGTATTTTTAAGTTATCAGTTTATTTTTGTATGCTAACCATATGGATTTTTTGGGTGGCGGATATTAGCTAACGGCTTCCTTAATCTCTATAAAAACATCCCCTTAAAGAACATGTTTTTAGACCTTCGTTTCATGTTTCACTACCATAATATTCTTCAGTAGTATCTTAACAAGGTCACACTAAAAAAAAACATTAGTAAACATTTCTTAGTATTTTATTTTCATCATTTTGATGTTTATTTCCTTGGAAGCTAAATTATTATTAATTATTATAGGTACCTACCGCAATATTTCAGTATCTGTTGGAAAAAGAGATTTTATCTTTCAAGATTGATAAGCGCCCACGACACCCATTTATACACTTTATCTTAAGAAACCGTAAGATACTGAAATGTCTTAAAAATTTCATTATCATCTCGAGACACGACAATTCAAATTTCAAAAAGACTTTCTTAAATAAATTGTTTTCCTTCGAAAAAGTGATTATTATTTTCTATCTCAGGGATCCCGTAAAGGGTTGTTTTTTGCTTTTATTAAAACACAAACAAAATTATTATCTGTTTTTTTTTTTGTATTTTAAGATCTTTATCCTTATATACTTTCTCAAGCTTATTTTAAATTTCTGAGATTAATTCTGTATTAAAAACGAGTTTCTTCCAAAAAACGTATTTTTTTTTCAAGGAGAAATAGAAGAAGAAGAGTGAACAGTAAGCTCTTAACCATTTCATTCGTTATATAATTCTAGCTACCAACCCGTTTACCTATATACTTTTTAATGCTTTGTACAATTTCATATTTTGTTGTTTCTGTTTACTTAAATAAAAAATAATAAGAGATAAAAAGAATTTAGATTTTTAAAATTATGCTCCATTTTTTGAGGTATGGAAGTTTATCTTTTTGTGCGATTCCACTTTTTTAACATTATACGAAATTCATTTTCATTTAGACTCTGTTGATTTTGTTCGTTGCTTTTACGGCACTTTTGAGGGAAAAAGATTATTTTAATGTGTCTGCGTAACATTAACAGTATCAGCTTTTAAGGGTGTTTTTTTTTTTGTTGAATGAAAATAGGTTTTTTTGGCTGTTTAGTATAAAGTTCTTCTAAGGGATTTACATGCAAAAAAGATTTGTACGTAAATGAAAAGCAACTTGTGTCATTTTTGTTTATTATTATTCGTTTAGAAATATGGGATTGTAAAAGTAACAAGTAAGGAAAGACACCAATTCACGTGCATTTTGGGCTGGAAGCTTCACCAGTCAGTCCAGGCCATCACCGTCAACGACTTTTGCTCTAGGTTAATGATCACCAACTTCTTTTAACCACCTACTGAAACCACGGGGATCTCTTAAGCGATATTTTAGTTCACACTTTATTTCATTGATGTAGGGTTCCCAAAAAGTGTTGACGGTTGAGTTTTGCACAATTTCTTTACAGAACGATGTTGAAGAATGCATGACAGTGCATCGCCTTGTCTAAAACCTTTTTTGACATCAAATGCATCGGTTAGATCTTTTCCGACCATGATAGAGCAGCGTGCATTCTCCATCGTCATTCTGCACAAACGGATAAGTTTGACAGGGATGCCAAAACTAGACATTGCTCGGTAGAGCTCTTCCCTATAGATACTGTCAAACGCGGCTTTAAAATCGATAAAGAGATGGTGGGTATCAATTTGAAGCTCCTGGGTTTTTTCCAAGATCTACCGTAGTGTGAATATTTGGTCGATAGTGTTCTTTCCTGGTCTGAAGCCACAATGATAAGGACCTATCAGGTTGTTGACGAACGACTTCAGACGTTCACATAATACGGCAGAGAGGATCTTATATGCAATGCTAAGGAGACTGATGCCTCTGTAGTTGGCGCAATTTAAAGGGTCTCCTTTCCTTATGTATCGGGCGCACTAAGCTGAGATTCCACTCATCGGGCATGCTTTCTTCCGACCATATTTTACATATGAGTTTGTAAATGCTACCTTCTAAGTCATCGCCTGCTGCTTTGAATAGTTCGGCAGCGATGCCGTCAACTCCAGCAGCTTTATTTGACTTAAGTTTAGATATAGCTACCTTAACATCGTCAAGGTCGGGTAGGCGGAATTTTTGATCTGCGTCGACAAGGTTGGGTGGTTCTATCTCACTTACAGCGGGATTCGGTTCGTCATCGCCGTTATCCATATAATTTGGAGAAGTGATCTTTTCATATTCTCAACATAGACTGTGGTTCCACTACGATGTTCCCCTGATCGTCCTTACAGGCTTCTGTTCGTGGCTTGTACCCTTGGGAGGTTTTGTTTACTCTTTGGTAAAATCTCATTCCTGTTTTCATCCCTCTATCTCCTCGATCGCACTTCTCATGCTCTCTTTTCCATCTAAGAAGCCGGTGTTCCTCTTTCCTCTTCTGCTCGCAAACTTCGCGAGCAGCTCTGGTCCTCCTGTGCAGCGCCGTTTTGTATGCCTGTTGTTTTGCTGTGTACGCTTGATGGCATTCGTCATTCAAACCAGTGGTTTCGTTTTGGTGTGAAACCTAGCACTTCAGTGGCGGCATCTCTGATGGCTGCAAGGCAATGTTGCCACTGGTGTTCAATGCTTAATGCAGGCAGCATAGGACTCCTTAAGAGGTTATTAGAAACTCGATCGGAAAAGGACATGGCAGTCTCTTGCGATTGTAGCCGTCTAACGTCGAATCTTCTCTCAGTACTTTCTTGTTTTGGCTTGGTCCGATTCAATGTTGGCCCCTCGGAATGTTCGGATATCGTGTATAGTAGAGAAGTGTCGTGCGTCGATCGCAATGTGGTCAATCTGGTTGACGGTTGATCGATCAGGAGATTTCCATGTCCACTTGTGAATATTAAGATGCGTGAACTGCGTACTAGCTACCAGAACGTCTCGTCCCGCAGCAAAATCGACCAGCCTGAATGCGTTGTCGGAGGTGGTGTCGTGCAGGCTGTATCTCCCGATTATCCCACCAAAGATGTCTTTTATTCCTAGCTTGGCATTTAAATCTCCTAAGACAATTTTAATGTCATAGCCAGGGCACTGATCATATGTCTTGTCCAAGAGCTCGAAGAATATATCGTTGTTGTCTTCATCTTTCTCCTCTGTTGGGGCATGCGCGCATATTAGGCTTATGTTGGCGAATTTAGCCTTGATGCGGATTGTCGTGAAGCGCTCGCTCACACTGTTGAAACTCAAGACTTTTTGCCTGAGTCTAGTTCCAACAACAAATCCACACACAAATAAACGCTATCTTTGTTCTCGGTAGCAGTCCCCGTAGTATATATCGCAGTCTTTAAGTTTTCGTTTGCCCGATCCATCCCACCGCACTTCTTGGATGGCGGTAAACTGCCTTGCAGCAATTTAGGGCTTCCGCTAATTGTTCGGCTGCACGTGGGTGGTCTGTTAAGGGACCTAAGATTCCACGTACAGATCCGAAGTTCGTTGTCCTTATTTCGTTTGCGTGGGTTGTCAACAGTGAATCCGTCCGTATCCGAGGCTTGTTGGTGCTTCGCAACTAAAGGTATTTTTCACGTGGCCAGGAAGTCACCGCGACGGCACAACCCCCAATCTGGAGGGCCAGATTCTTAGTATAACTCCAAGGAAGGGGAGCCGGATAAACCGCTCCTTACAGGCCTGGGCTCCGAATATGTCGAAGAAGCCATATAAGGTGTTCCCTTAGTAGTTCAACCTTACTGGAACTGTGGACGCCACCTTGAAATTGAACGTCTAGAAATGTCAAAATTATCAATTCGACAAATAGGAGCTATTACAATAACTTGCTGTAGGAAGTTTGAAAGTCACGCTTCCCCGATGTTCAGTGGGTTGCAAAATTATTTGTACTTATAGAAACTATATGGCAGGTTTAACATTCGCAAATTGTTGAACTCGAAATTTTAATCAAACATGACATTACGATGGTAGACAAACCGAAAAAAGTGGGTCTAATAGTTTCGTCCCTTTGGAAAACTTTTTTTTCGGGTACATTTTTAAATTTTAAATTGCTGAAAATATTTTCTAACAGGCTCTTTGGATAGATAAGAAAGTTCAGGCGATTTTTTTTATTTTTTTGTTATTTTACTTAAAAAAAATTAGATCCAAAATAAAACTTAAACTAAAATTACCTATTTTAGCTATAAACTTCTTAAAAATAGAACAACCACAGCACCAAATCTAGGTTGATTAATTTTTTGCTTGTTGTTGTGTTTCTTTTTTCATTTTTTTTGTATGTATTTTTTTTAAATTTTTATTTGTATAATAATTTTTTTGTGCCACAAAGTATGTAGGCCGGCCAAGGCTTTAAAGCCCATCCCGACTACCCACTACCAAGTGCCGATTGAAGCCACCGGAATTAATTCTCCGATTCAACCTATCAATTCGGAAGAAGCTTTGCTCCGCCTTGTGCCATGATGTCCCGATTGTACAGGAGTCGCCTATCCACGGTTCTTCGTCTGACGTGGTAGATTAACGGAACAGCCAATCTATCCTGTATCAGACCGCATCTATCTATAAAGAGAAATGCCTCTGGTGGAATGAAGCCGCTCAAGCGTGCACTCTCGAGATACTCAGCGTTCGGATAGAAGGCCCCGAAAATTAAATTGTTGGTCGAAGACAACAATGCAATGTGACATCGGACGAGTTTTATCACGAAATCGTCAATTCTGTTGATTCTGGTTGTATAGTACCTTGTTGGAAGAGTAATAAACAAAAGAAGATTCCGCAGTTCGATATAAGCCGGTACAGCGTCGTAATCACTGCCGCTCGAACATCCGAAACTTGTCCATCTGGGAAGGGGCAACGTTGAACGACACATGGCAACCATAAACGATCATCGGCCGAATGAGGGCCATGTAGCAAACTAAAACTTCAATCTGGGGTCAAGCCGACAGCTGTGAAACAGCCATTTCATCAGAGCGAAGGCTCCTCTAGCACTGTTGAAATATAAATATTGATCTAACCAGATACCGAGGTACTTCACTACACTTTTTCTCGTTAATTGCTGCCCGTGAAGCTCAACAATGACCATCTTGCGCCTTAGCCAACGTAGCCCGGAACAGAATTTTCTCCGACTTCTGTACATTTATTTTCAGTTTCTAGTGATCGCAATATCGCTGAATCTTGTCGAATTCTAATAACCTCAACAAAACAAGATGAACATAATAGGGAAAAGATGACCCTGAAAGAAAAAATCTATATTTTACTTATTAACCTATTTTTGGGGTAAGATTTGATAAATCTAAAATATATGGTGGAAAACCAAGAGCTTAAAGTTGAATAAAATAATTGTTTCGCTAAGTCTGTCAAATCATCTAAAAGAGTTTTCTTAACCTTGTTCTAAAGCTTTTGAACATTTATTTTAAATCTTTTTTCATGAATCCTTGTTCTCCATAGACAACTTGTTCAAAAAGTTTGGAAATGCAAAAATGCTTATCAATAGGAATGTTGGCTATCCTTGTCTCCTTTCTTAAATATTGGTGCAATAGTAAAATATTAATGTCAAAGCTGAGCCTAAAACTAAAAAATACGGGAAACATATGGAAAAAAAGAAACTCTACAAAATCTAAAGTATATTTTATTCATCAAACTTTTGTCCAAAAGGAAATGCTATGAATTTGCATTGCTCATTTTCAGAAAAATTATCTGGCAAATGGGATTCATTAAAACATCAATCATGCAAAATGTGTAAGTTTAATCAGTACACAGTTATAAAAGTCTGTTCTTAATATGATGTGTTGATATTTTTTTTTGTTTGTAGATATCCGGTGGTTTTATTGTTTTTTGCAATTGAGAAAATAATTATTAATACAATCAGACATAAATTTTAAATATTTGGTCAATAAATAAGTGCCCTGATATATATATTTTTTTTTTAATAAATAATGACAAATAAATTATAAAGTTGGCATTGGCAGGAGTGTTAAATCTACAGAGATATCAACATTTACATACATTATTCATAAATATGTTAATGTACGGCTATGTAAAGGTAGGTAACTACTTAGCTGTTATTATTTTTTATATAGATATGCTTAATATTATTTTTCCACCATGTTTGTATATTATGCAGTACATACATAAGTAAAGTAATATCACTGTCATTACATGCGTTCGATTGGATATCATTTGCAATCAACATTAATTAACCTCTTCAATAGGTAAATGATGGCACACAATTTAATAATATTGGTATTGTTGCATGGTTTTCAATGTTAACGCAGTTAACTGTATTTAAAAATTGTGGGTGATGAGGATGACTTTACTTTGGTCTAAAATAACACTTTTTCAAAACCTTACTTATTTACTTACTAAACTTGGCACTTCACTCCTGTGTGAACATGGGCCTCAACCAATAAACTTCTTTATCTAGTTCGGTCCTTAGATAGATATTTCGACTTACGTATTTTTAGTTGGGAGGGGAGTATATTCGAAAAATTTCCAGGCCAGAGAATTGGTTTCAATGCGCTCAACCCAGCCAACTCAGTCGTTGGTATTTTAACACATTTATAGAACGTACAGCTCGTCGTTCCATCTTCTCCACCTTTCACCTTTTATGCATACGGGACCGTAGATCACGCGAAAAACTTTTCTTTCCAAACGACCCAAAGTGCCTATTTTCACTTTTGTCATAGCGCATACTTCTGCACCGTATAGCAAGACGAGGTTGATGAGAGTCTAATATAGCGACACTTTGGCCGCTTGAGAGAGGGGTTTACGATTAAATTGCTTTCTTAGCCCAAGGATACAGCTGTTAGCAAGAGTAATTCTTCGGATGATCCCTGCATTCATAACGGAGACAAAGACCTTAAATACATCGAAGTTACGTCTATTGATGGTGACGTTTTGACCGAGACGTCGATGTAGTAGATGAAAGCACGTACTTTGTTTTGCCCTCATCAACCGCTTAACCATTTTTGCTGCCTCTGTCTGAATACTCACAAAAACCCTATTGAAATTACGCTGAGTTCTTCCGATTATGTTAATTTAATTAGCGTCTACAATGATTGAAATACTTTTGAAATATAGTGCCTCTATAGTGTTGAGGAGAGAGCTCTGCACTATTTTTTCAAGGATAGTGTTCAAGAAATTACATGACAGCGGCATCACCTTGTCTAAAGCCTTTTTTGACATCCGAAAGGTTCGGTTTAATTGTTTCCAACCTTTTAATTGCAGCGAAAACTTTGCGTCATCCTGCAAAAACGGACGAGTTTGGCAGGGACCTAGACATGGCTCTATACAGTTCGTCCCTGGTCTAAATCCACACTGACAAGGACCTTTCATCTTAAAGTTAAGTTGATGCATACTCTTAACCAAATTATCCCAAGCACCTTTGAAGAACTCGGCTTTCAAGCTATTTGCTCCAGTGGCTTTTTTAGACTTGATATATATACAGGGTGTCCCACGGGAACCGGATGAAAAGTAGGGGGCCCTTCTCCTCACTGGTGCGGTCGAGCGAGGTGGAGATGGGCTCGTTTGAAACCTCAGGTAGTGTCGTTAAGTTACCACAATGGATCGTTGGGAAGTGGTTCATGGTGTCTTCGCGCTGGAGGAATTTATTAAAAATAATAAATTGGTGGTGGCAGTGCAGCGTTCAGAATTTGTAACCTACTGATTACGCACTGCGTTCTTCATTCGAATTGGAGATGGTCTCGTTGTTTGAAGTGAATGACGATAGTGCAGTAACATGCAAAGCAACTAGACGTGTTTCTTTTGTCATCCGATTGTTTCCTTTCTTTTTAAATTAAACTCACAGTTTAAGTGCACAAAGCACATCATTTTGCCATAAGTTTGAATTTGCATCTCATATTATCTCTTCGAAGTTGATCTCTTGTTTTTAATATAATTAAATTATTAGTTTTCATTTTCTGTGTACTTTTGTTGCGATCTAAATATGCCTCCAAAGAACAATAAGCGATACCGTGTACAACAACAAGAAAGTGATGGTGATTCTCCGCCGAGAGATAATAGTGCAAGCAATTCAAATAGCATTGCTGACCAACTGTGGAGCCGCATGGAACGAAAGTTGGAGGAGTGGATGGTGACATTCAATCATTCCCTTGATGCTAAACTCACCGCCCTGGAAGATCGCCTAAATGCCCAGATAAAAGAGAATAGATTAATATTCGAACAACAACTGCAAAAAGTGCATAAAGATGTTAAACGGCTTGAGCTCGTCGTTGATCAATTGGAGAGAGAAAAAATTTGCTGTGATGCTGTCGCTACCGGTGTGCCAGAGTATCCTGGGGAAAATCTAGAGACTATTTACAACAACATCTGTGCGACCGTGAATATTCAGCCCCCTAACATAAAACAAATCTTTCGCGCCAAAAACAAACAACATTCCCCCATCGACTCGAGCATCATACTAAAATTTGTGGACAAGTATGGGAAACAAAAATTTATGCAAGCGGTAGCAAGCTTTCGTAAAACAAAAAAAGCTCCGCTTTGCCTTTCCGATATAAACTTTGACTCGCAAAAAAGCTTTTTCATCAACGATAGTTTAACAAAAAACAATTACCAGCTGCAGCGCTTTGCATTAAGACTGAAACGAAAATCTCTACTCTCAGCGGTGCATACATTCAATGGTCAAGTCTTCATCCGCACACCTAACAACGAAAATCCATTCATCATCTATACCTTCGAAGATCTGAGGAATGCCGTCGGGACTGACGTTAATAATGATCTGCACAATGGTAGTTAAAATTTATATTTCAATGCAAAATGTTTATTTTCTTTTGTTTATTTTCAACTTTCTTTCTTTGTCGCAATTAGATTTTTCACTTTATTTATTTATATTTTATGTTCAAGTTCTTTCAGTTCAAAATGTTTCTCTATTTTTTCTTTCATTCTCTCTTAATTGTGAAATAAATGTGTGTATCATTTCTGTTTTCGATTCTAGCCTCTTTTTAGACTTTTGTTGTCATAATGAGCAGCAACAATGATGCTGGCTTCCACAGCATAAACGAAAAAAACAAATTTTTATTAAATACTCTCTGTAATAATCATAATGGTTTGCATATTTGCCACATTAACGCACAGAGCCTTGTTAACAAATTCGATGAGTTTAAAATGATATTTGAAGATAGCTTAGTTGATATTATTTGCGTGTCTGAGACCTGGTTTTACCCGTCATTGTGTAGTAGTCTTTTTTTGTTAAATGGATTTAAAAAACCTTACAGAGCTGATCGAACTCACTGTGGCGGAGGGGGAGTCGCGATATTTGTGAAAAACTGTATCCGGTCAAGTCATGTTAAGTGTTCAGATGGTACCCAGGCATGCGATTATTATTTTATTGACATACTCGACGGCGACAATAAATGTAGTGTCGGTTCTATATACATGCCACCTAGAGTTGCTAGTTCTGGTCTAATAACACCGATAATAGAAGAAATGTGTTATCGAGTACCAAAATTAATCATTTGCGGAGATTTAAATATTAACCTCCTTAAACCCTCCTCTAATTGTTTTAAGACTTCAATGAATTCTCTGGGGCTTTCTTTTGTTAATAATATTGAACCAACACATTTTAAGCCCGACTGTGTACCTTCCCTTCTTGATGTTTTCCTTGTAAGCGATGTTAGTCTTGTTAAATGTTCCAGTCAGCTATCCGTTCCAGTGTTTTCATATCATGATCTGATTTTTGCAACTTTTGATTTATATCTTGAAAACGAATCTCCGCAATATTTCGAGTATCGTGATTTTCGTAACATAAATGTCGAATCTTTATTTAGTGATTGCTCATCTATTGACTTGTCCTCAATTTATGCAACATCAAACGTTGATAATCAAATTGAATGTCTTACCGTTGCAATTACTTACCTTTTTAATAAACACGTTCCCATTAAAACTCGTCAAATTAGATCGCGTAGTTGTCCCTGGCTTTCTCTTGAGATCATTAATGCTATGAAAACAAGAGATGTTTTATACCGACGTTGGAAACGATTTGGTTGCTTAGAAATGCTTCGGCAATTCAAAACATCTCGGAACCTTGTAACTAAATTAATAAAATCAGCTAAATACAATTTTTATAACAACAGGTTCAACTCAAATCGTTCCTCCAAGTATTTTTGGAAAGAAGTCAAGAGCATTGGTTTAAGAGGAGATTCTTCTATTTCCGATGATAATATTGATTTAGAGGAGTTGAATCGAAAGTTCTCTACTCCCCCAACCCAATTCCCAACTGGGCAATCTAGTGTTTCGGAAAACGATAGAGTCGATGCTTTTTCTGTTTGTTCAGTAGATGAATATCAAGTAGGTAAAGCAATATTTTCCATTAAATCCAAATCAACTGGACTTGACAACATACACCCAGACTTTTTAAAAATCATTCTTCCTTTCATACTTCCTCACATAACCCACATTTTTAACACCATCATAATGACCTCCATCTATCCCACCTCCTGGAAAAAATCTAAAGTTATACCCATCCCTAAGCGAGGAAAGAAAATGGAATACAGACCAATAGCTATCCTTCCTTTTTTATCTAAGGCTTTTGAAACTATCTTAAGTAACCAGATTAAAAATTATATTGAAGATTCACGTCTTCTTAACCCTCTCCAGTCGGGATTTAGATCTGGATATAGCTGCATCTCAGCCCTTTTAAAAGTTTCTGAAGATATAAGACAAGATTTAGACTCTAATTATACAACTGTGATAACCCTACTTGACTTTTCCCAAGCATTCGATTGCGTTAACTCTAGCCTTCTCTGTGATAAACTGACGACTTCTTTCAATTTTTCTGACACAACTAAAAATCTTATTTATTCGTATTTGACTAATCGCATGCAAGCCGTATCGTGTAAAGGTAAAATGTCTTCGTTTCTTCCTGTCAATATAGGTGTTCCTCAAGGATCTATCCTTGGTCCTTTACTGTTCTCTATGTTTATTAATGATCTGCCATCTGTTTTATCTTACTGCCAGTTTCACATCTACGCTGATGATGTACAATTATATATTAGCTTTCCTATCGGTATGATTGAAGATGCGATAAAAAAAATGAACATTGATTTATGCTCAATATTCGATTGGTCAACTCGCAATGAACTTGTACTTAATCCAGAAAAAACAAAAGCTATTCCAATATGTAAAAATAAACCCCACCTTGTAAATTTTCCACCCCTTTACTTGAACGCCTGCCAAATCGAATATGTCACAAATGCAAAAAACCTAGGTATAACCTTCAACAGTAGGCTAACGTGGGACACCCATATCGATACTGTTATCTCCAAAATTTATGCTTCACTCCGAGGACTATCTGTTACTAGATCAATTCTGCCTCCTCAAGTTAAATTAAAGCTGGTTAAATCACTTATCATACCAATAGTAACGTATGGGTGTGAGATATTTGCAGATCCTGACTCCAACTCGCTTCGTAAGCTAAAGGTAGCATTCAATGCCATTGCTCGGTTTGTTTTCAACCTCCGAAGATACGATCACGTTTCGTTTCAGGCTCGTCAACTTTTAAATTGCAACTTGGAAGCTTTTTTTAAATATCGGTGTTGTTTGCTTCTCTTCAAACTAATTTTTAACAAGACTCCAAATTATTTGTTTAATAAGCTTGATTTTTGCTTCTCAAATCGTTTTACCTTGTTGCGCTCCCCCAGGTTTACCTGTTTGACATCACGGAGGCAATTTTTCGTTTATGCTGTCAGACTGTGGAATAATCTTCCCAGTCACATGAGGTCTGGAATCGAATATAGAAGGTTTCATCAACTTTGTTTTGAATATTTCTCAAATTTGAACTGAGGTAACTTTTTTGTAATAAAGTAACTTTTTTGTAATTATTGTAATTTCTTCTTCTTGCGACTTTAACTTTTAATTTTGTTTTTAATTGATTGTTATTGTATAAATTATTAATAGTTTGCTACAATTGCTTTAAACATAGTGTTTACATACTTGCATTATCATTAATAAATATTGTATTATATCCTGTACTATTTATAAGTCAATCTTAATGTACAGCTGTTATTTTAATCAATAAATATCAAATATCAAATGTTGCTGCTCATGAGCAATGAGGCGCACTTCCATCTTAATGGTTCTGTTAATAGAAAGAACTGCCGCTATTATGCCCCTTAGAACACTCAACGCCTCCATGAACGACCACTGCATAGCCCTAAAGTAACTGTGTGGTGTGCAATGTCAAGAAAATTTATCATCGGTCCCTATTTTCTTGAAGAAGAAGGAAACACCGTTACAGACAATTTTATCTGCTACATGGATATGATAAATAACATGAGACCTCAATTACGCAGAAGAAGACGAATTGTCAACCAAGCAGATGTTTGGTTTCAGCAAGATGGGGCCCCCCCTTACACTTCCAGACCCACAATCGCCCTCTTGCGCAATATGTTCCCCAACCGCCTTGTGTCACGCTCTGGGGACGTGCCATGGTCCCCGAGGTCCCCTGACTTGACGACGTGTGACTTTTCCTTTGGGGATACCTAAAATCACGCGTTTACGAGTCGAAACCCCCCACTTTGGAAGCGTTGAACGAAGCAATAACGTCTGATGTTGCGTCAATTGAACAAGACCTACTGGAGCGCGTCCACCGAAACTTCTTGAACCGACTTGCCACCTGTTACGAACAAGATGGGCACCATTTGTCCGACGTTATTTTTAAAACTTGAAATGGCATTTAATTCCCTACCTCCTGATATTAATTTAAAAAAATTTAAGACGTTAACTTTTCGAGTTACATTCATTTGTTTTTGATCCGGTTCCCGTGGGACACCCTGTATATAAATAAATAGATATAGATATGGTTTACAGGCTTTCGATACATATATACGTATATTGAATGGATCAACCTGCCTGACAGGGGAATTCGAATCGTCGTCGCCGATATACAGCATCGAATGCGATGCTTCCACTTTCGTCTTAGCAGCCTTCGGTTCTAGGTTTATGTACTTCTGAATTTCGTTTCAACTGCTTATACAACTTTCGAATTTAATTTTAATTGTGAACCTCTAAACATCTTCGTCCGCAAGATTTTTTCTCTTTTTCCCTCTGAAAAGTCGGTCTTCAACTCTGCTTTTCTGCTCATAGAACTCGTGAGTAGCTTTCGGTCTTCTATGCAGTGTCACTTTGCATGCCTATTGTAAGGCTGCATTCACTTGCTGACGCTCTTTATTAAAATAGTTGTTTCTTGTGGCTGCTTAAAACGCAACAGAGGCGGCTTTTTTAACTGCATCTTTCGAAAGTTACCACTGGTTGTCGATACAATGAGTTGGGACAGAGACCTTCGAAAGAGATTGTTTGATACTCTACTCAGTCGGAGAAGGATTAGGTATTTTTTTCTACGTTGTATCTTCTCCCAGCATCTCCCTGTTTTACCTTAGGTCTACTAGTGGTATGAATCGATTAAGCTCCTCTGAAGGTTCGGACATCCATGATGGTGGAAGCATGTCTAGTGTCGATCGCAATAAGGTCAATGCAATTGACGGTAGATTGGTCTGGGTGACTCCAAGTTCCTTGTGGATATTGAGGTGTGGAAAACGCGTAGTGGCTACAATGACGTTTCGCTTCGTATAGCAAAATTCGATAAGCCCCAATCCGTTATCGAAAGTGTTGTGGTGCAGGCTTGTTTCCTGATTGTTCCCTAATGATTTACTTGAAATATTAGAAGCTAGCATTTAATATTCTATCTCTATAACTTAGAGCTGTTTTACAATAAAGTGATAGGTTTTCTGACAATTCGTTCACTATATTGCGAACTTGTTCCGTTGAAAGCGTATCTTTACCGAAGAAATGTCGCCTTGTTTCACGAAGAGTCGGACATCTACCCATAAAATGAAATATGTCTTCTCTTTCTGCTGTCTTACATATATTTCACAATATTGGAAGGTCATCTCGGTGTGGCCTATAATTAAGTGGAAGAAGTTCTACCCTCGCCCTTAGCATTATTGAGATAGATTCTACGCCTTGTTCATCTCTGAAGTAGTTCAAGGTTACAGTTGATTGCACTATATACCGATCTGCAAAGGGATCCTCTTGATTCACTTTCATACTCATTCCTGCAGTTTATATCTGTGCTGAAAATGATCTCGTAGAGTCTTTGTTTCCAGTTATTGGGAGACTCTTGGTCTAGGCTTAGATCGAAATTAGACAAACGTTCATGATGCAGCCACTCATCACTTTCTGCTCACTGTTATCATTATGATCTTCTTTAGAAGTCAACATTCATCCATGTTTAAGACCTTTATAATGTTATCAGACTGTAATTTTAGTGTTTTATGTATAACGATGATAATCCAGTTTCCAGGTTCAATGCTTAGTTTGGTGTGTTCGATGGTAGTCTGAACATGCGTTTTAAGTAAAAGCGTAAAAGTTTTTCAACTTCATCATGTTGCTGATGTCCCCATACTTGCGTAAAACATGATTGATTCTGCAACAGATTCAAAAACTTTAAATTTCGTGCTATTGTTTAGATATTTGTTGGAGAAACACATCTTCCAAGTTGAGTTTTTTGCAGTTTTTGCTTTGCAAGCTTATCCTTAAAGTACTTTTCCATTTTTAAATTGAAGGTGAAGATCACTCCAAGCTGCTTGTATTCGTTGACAACTTCAAGTCTTTCGTTATTGTAGTGCCACTTCTCATTTTATCGTAGTGGTAGTCCTGCCTCTACCTCTATTCAAGATCATGATCTTCGACTTCTCTTGGTTGACCGCTAGGTTCCATTGCACAGTATTCACATATAATCGGTTGATCAGCACATGTAGCGCTTCAGGTGAATGAGCTAGAATCACTTTATCATCTGAAAACAGAAGTACTTGATAGTAGTACTGTTGACTTCAATTCCACCTGGCAGGATGTCCATAACATCGTCGATAAATAGCGCAAACAGCAAAGGCTGGACAACGAACTTCGGATATGTACGTGTAATGTTAGGTCCCTTAACAAACCACGTGCAGCCGAAAAATTAGCGAAAGCCCTAAACTGCTGCAAGGCAGATATTACAGCCATCCAAGAAGTGCGACAGGATGGACCGGGCAAACGCAAACTAAAAGATATTACTACGGCGACTGCTACCGAGAACAAAGACAGCGTCTATTTGGGTGTGGATTTGTTGTTGGAACTAGACTCAGGCAAAAAGTCTTGAGTTTCAACAGTGTGAGCGAGCGCATTACGACAATCCGCATCAAGGCTAAATTCGCCAACATAAGCCTAATATGCGCGCATGCCCCAACAGAGGAGAAAGATGAAGACACCAAAGACATATTCTTCGAGCTCTTGGACAAGACATATGAGCAGTGCCCTGGCTATGACACTAAAATTGTCTTAGGAGGTTTTAATGCCAAGCTAGGAAGAGAAGACATCTTTGGTGGCATAATCGGGAGATACAGCCTGCACGACACCACCTCCGACAACGGATTCGGGCTGGTCGATTTAGCTGCGGGGCGAGACGTTCTGGTAGCTAGTACGCAGTTCACGCATCTCAATATCCACAAGGGGACATGGAAATCTCCTGATCAATCAACCGTCAACCAGATTGAATACATTGCGATCGACGCACGACACATCTCCAGTATCCAGGATATCCGAACATTCTGAGAGGCCAACCAGTGGCAACATTGCCTTTCAGCCATCAGAGATGCCACCTCTGAAGTGCTAGGTTTCACACGGCCACCACAGCGAAACCCCTGGTTTGACGACGAATGCCGGCAAGCACACGCAGCGAAACAACAGGCATACAAAACGGCACTACACAGGAGGACCAGAGCTGCTCGCGAGATCTACGAGCTGAAGAGGAGAGAGGAACACCGGCTTCCTGGACAACAGGAATAAGGTTCGTAAATTTTACCAAAAGGTAAAACAAACCTTCCAATGGTACCAGCCACGAACCGAAGCCTGTAAAGACGATCAGGGGAACATCGTAGTAGAACCGCAGTTGATGCTGAGAAGTAAAAGATCATTTCTCCAAATTATATAATGGCGATGACGAACCAAATTCCGCTGTAAGGGAGACGAAACCACTCAACCTCGGCGACGCAGATCAACTATTCCGCCTACCCGACCTTGACGAAGTGAAGATAGCTATATCGAAACTTAAGTCAAACAAAGCTGCTGGAGCTGACGGCATCGTTGCCGAACGATTCAAAGCAGCAGGCGATGACTTGGTACGGAGCATGCACCAACTCATCTGCAAAATTTGGTCGGAAGAAAGCATGCCCGATGAGTGCAATGTCAGCATAGTATGGCCAATACATAAGAAATTAGGCCCTGTAAATTGCGCCAACTACAGATGCATCAGTCTCCTTAACATTGCATATAAGATCCTCTTTGCCGTATTATGTGAACATCTGAAGCCATTCGTCAACAACCTGATAGGTCCTTATCAAAGTGGCTTCAGACCAGGAAAGTCCACTATCGACCAAATATTCACACTACGGAAGATCTTGGAAAAAACCCAGGAGCTTCAAATCGATACCCACCATCTCTTTATCGATTTTAAAGCCGCGTATGACAGCATCTATATGGAAGAGTTCTACCGAGCAATGTCTAGTTTTGGCATCCCTATCAAACTTATCCGTTTGTGAAGAATGACTATTAAGAATCCACGCTGCTCTATCAAGGTCGGAAAAGATCTCATTGATGCATTTGATGTCAAAAAAGGTTTTAGACAAGGCGATGCACTGTCATGCGACTTCTTCAACATCGTTCTGGAAAGAATTGTGCAACACTCAACCGTCATCACTAGAGGCACAATCTTGCAAAGATTCATCCAATCACTCGGATACGCAGATGACATTGACATAATTGGAAGATCAAAGCGTGATGTTAGAATCGCGTTTTTGAGCATTGCGACGGAAGCGAAGAAGATGGGTTTAGTGTCATCAAAAAAGGAGGAGTAACGGCGCGCGTCTTGGAAAAAACGTCACCATGGACAGCTATAACTTTGAAGTAGTTAAGGACTTTGTCTACCTAGGCACCGCTATTAATGCAGACAACGACACCAGCGCTGAAATCAAACGAAGAATAACTCTTGCAAATCGCTGCTTCTTTGGAATTAAAAGGCAATTGAGAAGTAAAGTGTTCTCTCGAGCATGTAAAATCAACATCTATAAAACACTCATCATCCCGGTCTCATTTATGGCGCTGAGGCCTGGACCCTGTCAAAGAAAGATGAGAGCGTCTTATGATGCTTCGAGAGAAAAATTCTTCGGGTGATTTTTGGTCCCGTACGCATAGATGGAGAATGGAGGAGAAGATATAACGACGAACTGTACGGGCTGTACAGCGAAACTGACCTAGTTAGCAGAATTAAAGTCCAACGGCTTAGATGGCTAGGTCATGTAGAGCGGATGGACATCAACGCTCCAGCCCGGAAGGTCTTCGAATCCAATCCCGAGGGACGGCGCAGTAGAGGAAGACCGCACCCAGGTGGAAGAGGACCTCAACCAACTTGGCGTGCGAAACTGGAGACATCTAGCTAGGGACCGAGCTGGCTGGAGACGCTTTTTGGTTGAGGCCCAGGTCCGCCCGGACTGTAGGGCCACCTTAAGTAAGTAAGTAGCAAAGGGCTTAGAGTACAACTTGCCTCACTCCAATTTTCGTTTCAAACCATTCTGATACTACTTCACCCAGACAGTAGCCCAAGTATCTTCCAGCAGATTTTCTATGACTCTACCAAATTTGTGAGATATTCCCTTGCAGAACAATTTGTACACCAACGATCTTCTATCGAATTTGTCGAATGCAGCCTTGAAATCCATTAAAAACGCGTATTATTTCTTTTTCTGCGCTGCAAAAGATTCAGCTACATTGCCAAGTATAAAAAAGTGGTTGATAGTTGAGTATCTCCCTCTAAATCCCGCTTGGTACTCTTTGAGCATATTGTTGTGATTGATCCAAGATGTAAGGCGCCGCCGTTGTAAAATAGTCGTACAAAATTTGTTCGATACGTTTAAAAAGGATATGCCCCAATAGTTGTTTGGATCGGATTTGGATCCCTTTTTATAGATTGGGAATATCAAAGCTTTCTTGAAATCTCGAGGCATATTACCCTTCTCAAGGATGTCATTGCTTAAGTTTGTTATTGTTTGTATGAGCTCTGCAGAGCCGAACTTATAGAATTCACCCGGAATACGATCCAACCCTATTACTTTGCCATTTTGCAGATCTTTGATCACCGCATTCGTTTCTGTCACTATTATTCGTGCATTCAGTATGTCGTCTTCAAAGCAGGGAGAAGCAAATTGAATTGGGTTTATACAGCTTTGTGGATTTAACAGCGTTTTGAAGTAAGAGCACAATGAAGATGCATTTAAATTTTTGCTTATGGTGAATCTCGTTTCGTTAATGTTACGCACAACATTCCAAAAGTCTGCTGAATTGGTGCAAGGATTCTTCGGTTGTTTTCGTTCTCTTGCTTGCTGCCTTCATACGCTTCCCTTATAGCTTGTTCTAATTGACAATCGTTGATACACCTATAGTTCAAAACTTGCTGCCCAAGTCTGTTTCCAACGGAAAAGCATCCTTCAAATTTGTTTTTTTTCGGTATTTACTGGATGTTGGTAATATCTGCTTTAAGGACTTAAGGTACCTTACGTTTGACAAGCATACCCAAAGTTCGTTGTCCTTCAATTGTTTGCGTTGTTTTTAGATTTGTTGCGTGGGGTGTCAACAGTAAATCCGTCCGTACCTGAGGCTGCTTGGTGCTTACAATATTCAAGACCCCAATTGAAAACACACAACACAAATCCAGATTAGTTAATAAAAAGATAAGACATAAGATATTAATTTCCATTTTTCAAACTTTATAGCGACGACATATTTATTCGTTTATCAAATTTCATGTGAACATTGAAACATATCCTAACTCAAAAAACCAATTACAACATTCTACCCTTTACCCTGCTTGCTAACCCTGGTGCTTCAAACAACATTAAAGCCTAAAGCCTGCTTATTATTACCATACCTATATTATAATAGAATACGATAACACAAAACCTCAAATGACAACACAATGCTTTTTCCATTCCACAACTCGAGTCCTTTATTGTGTAAAAGGACTTTCTACCAGGTACGTCTATATGCATAGACATATATAACTACATTTATAAAACCTTAAATAAAGTTCTGTAATTAAGGAGGAATATGATCCTAATATACCTACTACACACCTTCAACTCAAGACAGGTAGCTATAGTGAACTTAAGAATCGGTTTTCTTAAGCACATCAGAGCAGAGAGACATTCTCAATGGAATATACTGTAGACTCCTTTTAAGCAATAACGCTAATTTTAAAATAGTGTTTATCTAGAGAGCACCTTAAAAATTAAGAAAGATGCAAGAGTTCGTTCTACAGAATAAGGTACCGGTTAGTATAGTTATTTACAATATACCCACACATTTTAGTCTTAAAAAGGCTTCATATACATCCCTATGTAGGTAGCTTTTGGTATACAACAACACTAGATGTGTTCCCTGGGTTAGATACACCTGTTGTGTATGACAAGAACAAGGAACGAGCAACGACCACCGCCTTCACACCGTAACAAGATTCATAATTTGATGTCTCGTATTTTGCTGGAAAGGATTAATCAATTTGATTATATCACCTTGGTGTGTCATAACATAACCCTTATAAAGTGTATAACGTGTGTTTGTTGCTATGTGGATTGGATGTACTTATATGTATAGGTATACAAGAGGCTGTTGTGAATTGTGTACGCTTGTAATTAATGCAAAGCATACAAACCCAAGCTCAACATAGAAGATATTTATCTAACGCTTAAAAGTAAAACAAACAAAAACACGGTTAAATTCAGGTGGCATATTTATGAACACCAGAAGCTCCTTGCACTAATCCACTTTTCAAGTTTGGGGAGGCTATAAAATAAGAAGGTGAACATGGGATAACACTTTATGTCATATTGTGTCAGTCAAGCGCGCGGATTTTGACGGAGTAAAAGGAATAGAAAAAAAATATGTACCAATATAATATACATATACAGTATGCATACACATATAACTAGATAAGGTATGAAGACGAACCTTAAAGTATAGGGTATTTGACGGAAGGATATGCCCTCATATTTAAACATACCTGGGGCACGGGACTACGGGGTTGAGTGATTAAATTTGAATTTTGGAACATTAATTCGGTCTTAAAAAATGAGATAAGAATATTATTACAATATTCTAACCTTTTTTGCCATGAGTTACGTTTTTTCTTCAAGTCGAAATAATAAAATTATGATCCCAACTATAGAAACATAAATAAATAAATAAATAGGGTGGCGCAACAGTCCGTTTGAAAACTAGGCCCTAGTGACAGACAACTCTCAACCATTTCTGTGTGCAAGTACTGTTGTCAGGGATGGAAAAGGACCTACAGTTTTAAGCCGAATCCGAACGGCAAATTTGAGAAAGCCTTTTTCATGACAAGAATTACTCTTGGAGAATTTGTCAATTTCTCGCAAGAGGCAGTACCCGTGAAAACTTTAGGCATAGGCAGGGATTGAATTCAAGACCTCTCGCATGACAGTGAAACATACATGTTTCTTTAATTTAGGAAGTTGTTGGAATCGGTCCGATTTGTCGAACTGAAATTTTTGAGATTTCTCGACCTTTTAAAGTCTCTAGAGTTTCAATTGAAGGGTTCTAGTTAGATGTTTTTGAGTGCGTTTGTACGTACGTTGAGAATCCCCTTTTTTCGTCGACCGAATCTCAAAAACCGCACTCAAGCCCAAGCACTGATTTTGGCCTAACCCCCTTTTTCGGAACTGTTTTTTTTTTTTTTTATTTTTAGATATGGGCAAAATTCCAACAAATTCGAGCCCCATAAACGATTATATAAGGTGATGATTGAACTTTAAAATAAATCATCGTAATTTATTAGAATTTTGTCAAAATTATTTTGGCTCTCCAAAAATCGATAACCCAAAAACTGTTCTAAGCTAAAGCACTTATATTCCCTAAATCGTCATTAAGTTTTATATAAAATCATGCACAATTTTAGCCACACGCGAAAAACGAAGAAAATACTAGTTTTTCACTTGCCTAGTGTCCCATCGGTAAATTTTAATTTCAAATCAAAGCGATATTCTCTTACCAAAATCATAAACGTTCTTTAAATTTCGAACTTTAAAAATAACTTAAAAACACAAATGTTTAATTTCAAAACATTCATCCAGCCTACTTGCCAAACGTGGTAGGATGGGCTGAACTGTACCGTTACTGGCGAGTTCATCTGCCTTACAGTTACCTGGAATGTCTCTATGGCCCGGCACCCAGCTGAGGTGAATATTAAACTGTTGCGCCATCTCCATTAGAGATAATCGACAGTTATGGTCTTATGGACTGTTATAAAGTTTGTAGAGACAGAGTCCAGAGATTTGACAGCGGCTTGGCTATCAGAGAAATTACGGATATCAGATGTTGATATCACGTTTTCTTTGAGCCAAGACAAGACTTCTTTTATCGCCAAAAGCTCCACCTGGAACACGCTACTAACTGCAGCATTTTGACTTCAATTAGGCAGATCAACCTCCACCACGGTTTTGTTCTGATCCTCTGAGTCTGAGGATGAACCCAAGAGTTCGTCAGAAGGATCATGTTAAGGTCGTCCTCAGTCTCCATTAAGGATGGACTGTCTATGACTTTTGTAGAGGGTGGAGTCGCGATTGGAGAGGGCATGGATTCTTTATTGGGTACCACAATGGCCACGTCACTAAAACTCGATTGTTTCTTGATGGGATTGAGGGGAGTGCTGGTGTTGTGCACCCGAGGCCGTTTTGGTGTCGATACGGCCCCTCACGAGACCTTTCTCTTTTGGACGTAGATCCTTATTGGAATTTGTTGTAGCAAGTATGCTTTTAGCCCATTCGACGCTAGCAGTTTGCTGCGATGTCCTTTCAGCCCCCGATGATGCACCAGACGCCTTTAAGATTTTCGCCACTTGCTACCCTTGTCTATAAGGACTTTTTGGGAGTTTTCCATTTCTGGGAGTACTCTCATTAGTAGTGGAAAGGCCGTTTTTTACAACCCTGCCACTACTGATATTAGGTATCGCTACCTTTATATTCTCGTTGCTACCAACAGCAGAGGAGTATCCATGGTGAGCCACTACTCCCGTCTCTGTGTTGGCCGCAAGAGATACGGCAGCAGGCTTTGACGCCAAGTTGCCGCCCGGTCCTGAAGAGATACCGGTCTCATTTGTTTTTTATATTTGTTTTTGGTTTTGTTGATTTTGATCCCACGAGATGCGAAGAAAAAAGGTCCATCTGCACAGAGATTCACATGTACAGATAAGGCTAGATAATCTGGAGGTCGACAGGTATCCGGATACTCCGTTAGAGACTGCGGTATTTTTAAATTGAGCCCCCAGCCAGGCTGATCATCGACACGGGTCGTTTTACACCTTAGATCCAGCCCAATACAGATGAGAGGTTGTTGGTGAGGAAGAGAAAGGGTGAGGAGTGAGTTGATGTTAATTCATCATTCTGATGTGTAAGGAACAGATTGGGATTCGGTAACAGCAATTCAGCTAGGTTACCTAGAGTGAGAAGGAGCATAGAAGATAGGAGCGCTGCTAACTTTTTCGCCATTACAACGTGGGATGTGGAAAGGGAGTTGGTGACATAAACGTAGGCTGGTATGCCTTGTTTATGTGGGAATGGATGATGATTCTGGGAAGGTAGAGGGATAAGAACGTCCTTTAGTTTCAGGACTCATCTGGAGAAAATTCTCGAGAATCATTGACCTTACTCAGCTTCTAAAACTCGACAAGTTCGACGTTCAGAGTAGAACCGAACATGCAACCAAATCGATCTTTTTGCTATTAACGGAAACATACTTGGCGTTCGTACGTACAGATCAGCCAACATAGGTTCCTACCACTACCTAGTTGGTGCTAAACTGCGCTTACGAATATTCATGGAAGCTCTTAGGCGAACAACAACCCCGAGGAGAACATTCAACGTTGGTACACTGCAGCAGGAGGATACCGGCAATGCCTTTGACGACCGAGTATCTCTAGAGCTTAAGAGAAACCCAGTCGAGGAGATCCAGGGATTTTTTAATAGGAAACAGGTGCGGAGCTTTTATAGAAGAGTCAAAAAGTAAACAACGGGATTCACTAATCACCCTGGAATCTGCAAAGATAAGGAGGGGAATACCGTAGTCGAGACGCAGTCAATGATTAAAATCTGGAAAGATCATTTCAACCAGCTGTTTAATGGTGATGAAGTCAACGATTCTGCAAACGAACGGCCACGTCAAATCCTTTGGTTAACGATTTAGAGTTCCACCCACCCGAACAAACTAGCCATCACCAGGCTGAAGTCGAACAAAGCGGCCGTTGATAACGGTCTGCAGGCGGAACTTTTTAGTTACGCTGGATCAGATCGGGTAAGGGGCACGCACCAGCTAGTTACTAAAATTTGGTCGGAAGAAATCATAACCGACGAGTGGAATTTAAGCACCATCTGCCCGCTCCATTAAACAGGTGACCGCCTTCTCTGCGCCTACTACAGAGGCATTAGCCTTTTAAACATCGCGTACAAGATCTTGTCCAGCGTATTATGTGAACGCCTGAAGCCATTTACTGACAAACTAATTGGCAATTACCAGTGTGGCTTCAGGCCTGGAAAATCTACCATCGACCAAATTTTTACTATACGCCAAATTCTGGGAAAGACCCAAGAACATAACATCGAAGCACACCTTCTTTGCATCGATTTTAAGGTAGCTTATGACAGTTTAAACAGGAACGAACTATACGGTGCCATGTTGAGTTTTGGTAACCCTACCAAACTGATACGGACTTATCAGGATGACGCTGGAAAACATTCGTTGCTGCGTCAAAATTGGAAGTGACCCGACCGAAACCTTGGAAACCACCAGGGAACTTCGAAAAAGCGATGCGCTGTCATGTAGCTACTTCAATATTGTTCTTGAAAGAGTGGCGCGCAACATCAACGCCAATACAAGTGGCACCATCTTTTAAAAATCTACACAATATCTTGGATATGCAGATGAAATCGACATTATGGGAAGAATCAAACGTGCAGTGACGGGTGCTTTCTCTAATGTCGAGTCTTAGGCGAAGAAAATGGGTCTCGACATTAACAAGGACAAAATAAAGTATTAACTGTCGTCAAATAGAGTCGATTCACACCAAAGACTTGGTCAAAATGTGACAATTGACAGGTACAACTTCGAGGTGGTCAACGAATTTGTTTATCTGGGCGCTGCTGTTAATTCTGCGAATGACATCAGTGCGGAGATCAAAGGCAGAATTACCCTTGCTAATCGCTGTTTCTTTGGCCTAAGTAAGCAGTTGAGGAATAAGGCCCTATCGCAAAGTACCAAAGAGACACTGTACAAAACCTTAATCATCCGAGTCTTTCTGTATGGTGCAGAAGCATGGACCCTTTCTCAGGCGGATAAAGGATCTCTTGGTATCTTTGAGAGGAATGTTCTGCGTACAATCTTTGGTCCGATTTGTGTCGACAGGCAAAGTAACATCTGGCGGAGAAGATTTAATCAGGAGTTGTACAAGCTGTACAGCGACTTGCCACTGGTCAAAAAACTGTGTGTACAACGCTTAAGATGGCTAGGGCATGTCGAGCTAATGAACATCAAAGCTTCAGCCCGTAAGGTATTCAACGCCAAGCATGAGAGAACAAGAAGTAGAAGCAATGGAGAGGCATCTCGGTAGAGTAATCAAGTTGAGCCCGATGCACGTCAACTTGGTATTCTAAACTGGAGGCAGCAAGCTAGAGATCGGGTAAGCTGCTAAAAGTTATTACTTAAGGCCCAGGAGCACAATGCGTTGTAGCGCCAAGCTCATCGTGACATTCCTGGACGAATTAAGATGAGGATGTGGCCGAGTTAATGCCTTTGATAGCTGCCTGACTGTAAAGATAGCCACATTTCGGTTTTGGTTTGGGCCTTGTTTAAGTATCTTACATGCCTCCCTTATTGCTAGCAGTTCAGCCTGAAAAACGATAGCAAAGTCAGGATTAAGCTACATTTAGGGACTCAGAAAAGATCCCAGAACCAACTCCGTAATCCATTTTTGAGTCGTCAGTAAAGATGGTTGTGTCGAAACCTATCGACACGATATCATCCTCCCAATCTTCCCTCGATGGAAAAATAACCTTAAAACCTTTACTTAGGCTCAAAGTAGGAGTGCAGTAGTCAGTGTCTACGGAGATAATATCTGAGGGAATCAATTTCGTTGTGTTGATGTGACCATAAGGTTTTGACAACCAGCTGTTTGATTCCTTCAGTCTTATAGCGCTGCAAGAAACTATGTATTTAATAAAAAGGTCGATTGGTAGAAGGTCCAAAATAACGTTTAAGGCGTCCGTTGGGCAAGTACGCATTTTATCAATATTATAAGCTTTGCTAAGAGCAGGCCACCACACAATCGAACCATATGTTAAGATAGGGCGTACTATGGCTGTGTACGTCCATAAAATCATCTTCGACTGGAGTCCTCACTTTTTGCCGAAAGTTTTGCTGCAGGCGTAGAAGGCAACACAGGCCTTCTTAACCCGTACTTCAATATTTAGTTTCCAGTTTAGTTTAGGGTCGAGTATAACTCCCAAATATTTTACATTGGAAGACAATGATAGGATTTGACCGTTGAGTCGAGGTAGCGTGAAGGGCGGTACTTTAGTTACCATCTACGTCTCTCTAATATAACGAGAATTGTATCCATGACCAGAAGCCATAGAAGAGGCGAAAGGACACCACCCTGGGGTGTTCCCCTACTCAATTGTTTTGTTGCGATTGTATTGCCTAGAGTGGCTCGAATCTTCCTACCACTGAGCATGGAAATAATCCATTCTCGAATGAAGTCTTCTACACCGAACTTAACGAGCGATTATTCTGTGGATTCGGTAAGGACGTTGTTAGATTTTAATCAATTTTTCAGAAAAAATCTACTGACACCTGTTTTCACAAAACGTAAAAACCTACAAAAATCTCATAAGAATTGGATAATATGCCGAACCCGAACGGCTGATTTGCGAAAGCATTTTTTCATTACATAACTATTAAATTACTCTTGGAGGGTTAGTCAATTCGTTTCAAGAGACAGCACCCGTGAAAAAAAATTGAAACCAAGTCCACTGGCATAGTCCTACACACTAACCATCACTGCACTGTACTGGGGACTTGAAAGTTCGACGTTCAATTAAATAAAAACTTACTATCAACAAAACAGTTCATTAGTCGAGCTCAAATAATACTTCACGTAATTTCGGTGCTTGATTCAACTAAGAACTTAAATTACTCGAACAGGTTGAAAAGCAACGTTCATTGTGGGAAGCTGATGTGTGGTGTCCCTAAATTTTTGTAACTATTCCGTTGAAAATGATTACAAAATTCTTAAAAAGTTTTGATGAAGCTGGTAGTCTGTAGTGACTTTAAGCTGACATTGCTAATGATTGAACCTATACATCTGGCATGACCTGACCGCACATACCATCATAACAAGGATACTACGAAAGTGATGAAAAGGATAGTTTTCATCTCATTTTCTAGTTGGCCCTATTTACAGCGAATTATTTGCTCATCAAACTAACCGTATACAGCAAAGGACTTTGATATTTCCTGTGAAAAAATCAACTGTTGCCAATTTAATGCTTTGAAAATAACATGAGTAGAAAAATAGTTAGCTAATAAACTTATAGCTTTGACTTAAAATAAAAAATAAGTAACAAATTGTCGTATAACATTTTGCCTTTGACTAACTTGAGTTTTAAACTGTTTTCATTGATGTTAGTAAATAAAATAAACAGTTTTTGGTGTGTCGTTGTTTAAAACTAAAAGTTCATGGTTTTGGATAGGTATAAACACCACCACATCCTCCTATACCCTTTCTTCTTGTAATTTCGTTATGAATTCAAGCATTCCAAAAAAGAAACCTTACGGGCACTTACGGTGAAATCGCGCGGGAAATTACAATGCACACAGAGACACTCTTACCGCACCAACAAGAGATGCAATATTTCCTGTTTACAAAAGCTTTCCACACCCCCAATACTGGCGTATCCGTATATTTGTACGCCCGCCCTCCCGTAACGTACAGTATACATGTTCAACTAGCTGCATGCCCTGAGGCGGGCCATGCAAATTATTTCTAATTAAAAAAAGTGTTTTTGCATTCAGCGCTTGTTTAATTGGAAAAGTTTCGTGAAATTAATTTTTTTTCCTTGCAACCGACTTTGTGCAGTGACAGTGTTGAAAAGGATAATGGTTGTTTGGAGACGTCGACGACGACGCCCGCCTCCAACCAAACTCCCTCCAGTAGCCAACTTGCCTTCACGTTTTACAAAGTAGTGGCAGTCAGTGGTCCCTTTTTTTATGGTTTAATATCTCTGGCTGGGTTTGCTTGGTGCGAAAGCAAAAGCTGTTATCAGAAGGTACCTATACTAGCTCCATACTTATGGGGAAGAAAAAAAGGATCTGTTGTTCGCAGAACATTAAAAATATTTATTTTTGTTTTAAACTTTGAGCTCCTGATTTACATGTTCGCGCTGAGTCTGCCTTAGTGGACCGTAATACGTACCGTACAAACATAGTATCTGCTTTTGAAATGAATCGCACAAAATAACGTGCGGTGTTGATTCGCGTTCTAATTTGCAATTCATTGTAACATAATAAGGGCTAATTGACACGATGTTGTTTTAGTTTAAGTGGGCGAAAAAAACAACACAGAATTTGTATGAAGTAAGATACATTGCATCGAATAACATGCAACGCACTTTAATTAAATTAGTTGCTATCAAATGGAAAATTAAATTCTCGTTTCGTATAAACCTTAAGCTTAGGTAATTTTGCTGATAGGAATATCAAAATATAGTGGATATTTAAGTTTAGTTTACATCTATGAGTGTATATGAAGTATAGAGATGCCTAATTACTGCTTAGATACATAAAAGTAATTTATGCTGCATCAATTTTAAATAACATGAATTTGAATGCTATTCTGTGCCTAAACAAAGTGAATGTTTTGAAATATATTCGTATACAAAAATATCCTTATTTGTGTTTTGTTAGACAGACTTTTTGAGTCACTACATTTATTGTAAGTATATACTTACTTAAGGTTGCGTACAATTCTGTGTGAACAAGGGCCTCACCCAACAAACTTCTCCATCTAGCTCGGTCTCTAGCTAGATGTCTCCAGCTTCGCGCTCCAAGTTGGGTGAGGTCACCTTCCACTTGTGAGCGCCACCTGATCCGCGGTCTTCCTCTACTGCGATGTCCTGTGGGTGCGGTTTGAAGAGCATTGGTTTCCTTGCGCTCTACGTGACCCAGGCATCTTAGTCGTTGGACTTTTACCCTTCTGGCTAAGTCTACGTCGCTGTACAACCCGTACAGCTCGTCCTTCCATCTTCGTCTCCACTCCCCTTCGATGTATACGGGATCGTAGATGACACGAAGAACTTTTCTCTCGAAGCGACCCAAGGTGCTTTCATCCGCTTTTGTCATATCCATGCTTCTGCACCGTATAGCAGGACGGGGATGATAAGGGTCTTATATAGCAACAATTTGGTCAATCAAGAAAGGACTTTACCACTCAATAGCTTTCTTAGCCCAAAGAAACAGCGGTTAGCAAGAGTTATTCTGCGTTTGATCTCCGTTTACAGCGAAGCCTAGGTAGACGAAGTCCTTGACTACCTCCAAGTTACGTCTGTCGATTGTGACGTTTTGACCAAAACGTCGGTGTTGTATGTCCTTTCTTGACGACAGCATGTACTTTGTTTTGCCCTCAATAACCGTTAAACCCATTTCGCCGGCCCTGCCTCAATACTCACGAAAGCCCCATTGACATCACGCTGAGTTCTTCCGATTATGTCAATGTCATCAGCATATGCTAGTAATTGGACAGACTTTTGAAAGATAGTGCCTCTAGTGTTGACGTGTGAGCTCTGCACTATTCTTTCAAGCACGATGTTAAAAAAATCACCTTGTCTAAAACCTTTTTTGGCATCGAAAGGTTCTGTTAAGTTGTTTCCAACCTTTATGGAGCAGCGTGAATTCTCCATGGTCATCCTGCACAAACGGACGAGTTTGGCAGGGATGCCAAAACTAGAAATCGACTAAAAGATGGTGGTTGTCGATTTGGTGTTCTTGGGTTTTTTCCAGGATCTGCCGTAATGTGAATATTTGATCAACTGTGGACTTTCCTGATCTAAAACCACACTGATAACCTGATAGGGTTGTTGACGATGGGCTTTATACGTTCATATATTACGGCACAGAAGGTTTTATATGCGATGTTGAGTAGATTAATTCCTCTATAGTTAGTGCAGTTTAGAGGGTCTCCTTTTTTCAGGATCGGGCAAACAATACTTAGGTTCCATTCATCGGGCATACTTTCTTCCGACCATATCTTACAGATAAGTTGGTGCATGCTTCTTACCAACTTATCTCCAGCTGCTTTAAAAAGCTCGGCATTCAATCCATCCGGTCGAGCAGTTTTCCATAATGCTGGAAGCGTTTCTGGTGTCGATCGCAATATGGTCAATCTGGTTGACGGTAGATTGATCTGGAGAAGTCCAAGTTCCTTTGTGGATGTTGAATTGTGGAAAACTCGTACTGGCTACCATGACGTTTCGCCCCGCAGCAAAATCTATGAGCCTGAATCCGTTGTCGGAAGTGTTGTCGTGCAGGCTGTTCTTCCCGATTATTCCATTAAAGATATCTTCCCTTCCTAGCTAGGCATTATAATCGCCCAGGACTTTTTTAACATGATAGCTAGGACATTGATCTCATTGATGCACCTATAGCTCAAGACTTCTTGCCTAAGTCTGGCTCCAATGACAAAACCCGCATCCAAATAAGCTCTGTTGACTTTCGTGATATCAGTCACCATAGTAAATGTCGCAGTTTTTCATCCTCTTTTTACCATCCCATCCCATCCCATCGTATTTTCTGGATGGCGGTGATATCTGCTTTATAGCAGTCTAGGGCCTCCGCTTATTCTTCGGCCGCATGTGCATATCCGAAGTTCGTTGTCCTTAATTCATTTGCGTTGGTTGTCAACAGTAAATCCGTCCGTATCCGAGGCTTGTTGGTACTTCGCAACTATGAAAAGTTTTACGTGTCCAGAAAGTGACACCGATGGCACAACCCCCAACCTGGAGGGCCAGATCCTTAATATAACTCCAAGGATGGGGAGCTCCTTATAGGACTGGGCTCCGAATAAGTCGAAGAAGCCCTATAAGGTGTTCACTAACTAACCTTACTGGAACTGTAGACCCCACCGTTGATTCCATCTCGGGAATTCCTTCGCTGCCATCTGGATAAAGAGACGTGCCTTAGTGGAAACACCTCTCTCGTTTGCTGCCCAACAACTTTCCACTGGGGTAGGAACCCAATCTCCAGTTAAGGTACTAAGCACCCGATGTTCACCACGGGGTAAGTATTTAGCTGAAAGAAATTCGGTACAAATACAGTGAAAGTTCTGCCTGCGGAAAACTAAAATAAGTGGACAATTCCCTTGAACCGAGACTTTTTGGGGAACAAAAGTTTCATTTGAATTCTCTAATATTGTCTTAAATGAGCACTGAAGTTTGTTCCCTATATTTTTTCTAATCTATATCTCCTTTTAAACGGAAACTTTAAAAATGAATTTCATTTAAATTTTTGATTCCTTTGATATAGAAGCAAATTCGTGGTCAGTCTTCAGAAAATTTTCTTAGAAGCTTAGAGCGGTATTGTGCAGTACCGAAGCGTGCTATACTTCTACTATTTTAGAAGAGTTTTGTAAAATGTATCTTGACAGGTATTCCAAGGCGTCGTCGTACTCTAGCTCACCCATTTCAACTTCTGGTTCCGCGGTTTCACATTCTTCGCATGAAAGGCATGCCATTAAATTTGATATTATGAGAGTCTCAGAACTAAATTCGGCACTAAGCAGACTAGTTGTAGACTCTTTTTGAACATTTTCACTACGAAGAAGTCCGCCAATCACATTTATTACCAGACCCTACGTTTGCAGACTATAAAACGATATGTTCTCATTTCTACCAAGTATGTACATTCGAGGACGGTATTTAAATTGTAGTGTTGATAGAAGTAATCATAATGTCCAACTTTCGACCTCACTACACCAAAGAACATTACCAATAGATCTTCATTCAAGCGATATTTGAGTAAATATTTTTTTGATATCGTACATTTCTTCAAGGTTCTTAAAAATCAATTTAAGGTGAGTTATATTGGACGGTATCCCCTCTTGAAATGGTTTCAGAGACTTGCGGTTTCCAACTCGCATAGTTTTCCTCGGTTGCCTCCTACCAAATCAGAAACTATGACGACAACATGATATTCCATTTAGTAAAGCTTCTTGATTCTGGTTTTGAACATTTCGTTTTTTTAAGCGTAATTTAAAAAAACTGACTGCTACCAGTTCTAGAAGATTCATCTTCCTACTATAACTCAAACATAATTTGGGGAGCCAAAAGCTTTGTAGAATCGTATACATACGATTTATCTTTCCATAGGAAGTTATTGTAATAGGTCCAATGAGTGACATTGAAAATTTTGACAAATCGGTCCTTAGAATCTAAATACAAGATTCTTGGAGAGAAGTCTGTGCGTGCGTCTGTACTTACGTTCGTACGTCCGAATGTCCGTACGACATAAAGTACATGCATCCTTAAAATCTTTGGAGTTCCGCTTTAACAAACCAAAAAATGATTTAGATAAAAATGTAATCAACAAGAGATCTTAAGTTAACCTTTAAATTAAGAATCACCCCAAGATCATTTACTTCAATAACACTAGAATTTATATTCAAAATCAATAAAGGACAAAGGTTTAGACTAAAAATGTTGCACTTTAGCAATCTTGAAGTGAAGATGTTGCAACAATTTAAGTAAAAAGTTGTTTTTATAGATGTAACGCGTTGTTCCAGTTATTTAAAAATAAGCTCACATAGGTTTTTGACAAAAAATCGTCAAGTAAATTCTTATATGGAGTACCCGTGGCATGATGGTTAGTGCGTTGGACTGTCATGCAAGAGGTCTTGGGTTCAATCCCTGCCAGTGCCACCTTCCATTCCTGACAGTAGTACTTGCACACAGGAATGGTTGCGAGTTGTAAGTCACTAGGCCCTGGTTCACAACGGACTGTTGCGCCACCCATGAAAAATGAACTACTTTTTAAAAAAATTGCTTCTGTCCATAAATTATAATTAAATCTCAAAGTTAAAAACAGCTGAAAAACTGTTCAACCACAAAAACTTTTTAATTTTTTTGTAGGTTGTTTATATTTTTTCAGTAAGATATTTTAGTTTTTGAGTTGGAAATACGAGTAATTACACCTACTATACAACATTTAACTCAAGTTTTCTTCTCTAAAATTTTTGTTAGGTGTTTTTGAAGTTTGTCTTAAAAATGTCACAGGTTTTTGACCTCGAGGTCTGAACGCAACATTTCAAAAACTCGACAAAACCGCTAAAATCGTTAGTTTTTTTCAAGTATGGTCGATTTTAACTTAAACGAATCTTCTTTATTTTGAGCTGAATCCCGTCTCTTGCATTTGGACCTAAGAATTAGTTTAAGCATAGAGGTAATTAAGTATTAAATGTACTTTTTTGACGCTTTAAATTAAAATACTTAAACAATAATAAATTTTTTTAGCGATATACAAAAAGAAGGACCAAGTGCAGCTCTGCACATAGACCTTCTTAAAACACATATTTCGAGTCTTTCTTAACACAACTGAAATATCACCTCCAATTCAATATTCATCTTCTCTAATAGTCGATGAAATTCTTGATGCTCAATTTTCTTCCATTTCAAAGCTCCTGGGGAGGACAGAATACCTTTTGAATTTAAGAAAAAAATCTTAACCCCAAATTTCTACAACTCCTTACTGTCGAATTTAACAACAAATTTTGAGACGACCAACGCTCCCGTAAGTTTTCGATCAGCAATTATCTTTCACTTCCATACAAAAGACAACCCTGAAGATGCAACAAACTTCAGGGTCATTTCATATTTAAACACTGCGACAAAGCTTTTTACTTCAGTATTGTATAATAGATTATCCAATTCGATTGAAATTAAGGACATTTTGACTTAGTTTGAAGCAGGTTTCAGCAAAAATCACTCAACAATTGATCAAATATTTTCTTAAGTAAATAAAGCCGACATTTATAAGAAGAATGGCAAAAATCAGGGCAGCTTTCGACTCTGTTCCTAGAGAAGCTCTTTTCTACAAGCTCTACAATTATGTTATCTCTTCAAAATCAAATCATCAGAGCAATGCATACAGAAAACGTGGAACGAGTACAATTCCGATGAGTTTCAGACCTCAATAGGAGTTAAGCAAGGATGTGTTTTAAGCGCACTGATGTTCAGTCTATACATAAACGATATAACAAACTCAGTGAGAGGCGGTAAAGCGTTTAGTGGAAATTTCATTCCTAGTCTCTTGTATGCTGACGATATAGTCTTCCTGGCCGAATCTATAGACGGAATGCAGCTGATGATGAATAGACATCAGTGCTATTGCAAAGTCTGGAACCTATCAGTTAATCTATCAAAGTCCAAAATAATGATATTTAGAAGCGGTGGAGGGTGGTACTCTAGAATAGAAAAATGGACCTTTCAAGAAGAAGTCCTAGATATTGGTTATGAGCACAGGTATCTGGGCGTATTGATACCTTCGAACCTGAATCTCCGAGCAAAAGTAGTGGAAGTTAAGTGTACAATGTGTAACGTGTAAAGAAGCTGTTACCTGACAATTGACATTTCACACATTGTTAAATAAAAAGTTTTTCGAGAATACGCAACTTCAAACCTTTTTTATGGAGCACAAGTGTGGGGATACATACGTTCGATGCAGGGGGGTTTCTTAGTTTTTTCATCAAAAGCACCTTAAGGCTGCCGAGTAATTTTAATTATGTGGGAAGAATTATGGAGATGAAAGAAAACAGGATTCCGAGACTTGTGGTAAGTCACATTATTAATTCCAGAAGAGTATGCGTTGGTGAGTGGTATAAAATGGCGAACGATTGCTCAACAACTTTTTTCAATATCGACTGAAGATAACCGTTCGTCTCTTAAATCGAAATTTGATGATTTAACTGAGGAAGCGCAATCATCATTATACAGAGCTTACTTCAGTAAAGTTAACCACTTTTTGGAAGAAAAGAACTACTTCATGGACGTACACACCATGCCCAAAATCAGTACAATCTTTAAAGTCAGAGGTGAACTCCTTAGATTAAACTTTATTCCTCACCGTCCAGATCTTCCTCCATGATGTGATCTATGCAGTCGAAGAGAACGTGTAGACGTGTTCCATTTTTAAGGATTTGTCCAATTCTGAAACCATAAAATTGATGAAAGGAGAACGAGGTGGGAAGTCTTATACCAATATTGGTTGAGTTCTTTACAATACAGAACATGTAAAATCAATGGTAAATTTAATTTTTGAAGACGTTATATTAAGTTCTCCTTTAGATTTTTTATTATAAAAATTATGTTATGTTATTATATTAAATAATGTCAGTATGGTAGACGGCCATCGCCCAAACCATTTAAAGACTTAAGATAAAGTTACAAAGAATAATGTAAAAAGTATTAATATTTTGAAGTTAATAAAACTTAAACTAATTAAACTAGGACCTAGTTTGTCAAAAAATGGAGTTTAAATAAAGAATAGATTTTGTTACCTAAAATTCTGAAAATACCATGGCATCAGTTTAATTGGTGTTAAAAACTGTTTTTCACTACCAAAACGGTGATATGCAACTACAAAAACATTAACTTAAGAAATTCGATGAAATGATACAACATGGACAAATTTAAAACTTTAAATTCAAATTTCTCAAAAGTTCATTTTCACCACACTGTCTCTATTTTTGGACAGAGCTACATTAATTTTTCAACTTTTTTCGGTACATTAAGGGTATTTATATTTATTTTAGTATTTGTCTGTTTTCAACGTTTATATTTTGTATATAAATAAAGTATTAAGGTATAGGAAAAAATGCTGGAAAAACAAAGCAAACGGAAGAATTGGCGAAGAAATTTTCAGAATTACGTGTCTAAAAAAGAAATGCGCCTTTTTTCTAAAAAAAATCGCTTCAATAATAGGAAATGCATAAACAAGGCAAAGGATGAATTTAAAAATTCATAATCTCACAATTAGTCCAAAAAAATATATATATTTTTCTTAAGAGGAACATCTCTAAGTATGTCGCACGTGGAAGAAAATGGCGTTGCGTTCCTAAAATAAAAAATAACAAAAAATAATATTTTAAAACACTGACCTATAACCTTTCAAAGATGGGATTCTAAGAATGCTTAGATTTAGACAAATGGGTAGAAAGTGAAGGACAAATTAAAATCGTGGCTTCTGATTTTAGAATTTACTCCAACGATTATTTTTACTTATATGATTCATTTGATATTCTGTTATTATTTCTCTGTCATCAAATAATTGTATGATATGAAGAATAACGTTTTTGACTTCTGATACAATTTTAAAAAAAGACAGTTTTTTCACAAAATTATAAACATTGCTTAAAATTATTAAAAATTGATTTCGACTAAGATATCTTTAAAAAACATTTATGACAAAAAAATATTTGCTTTCAACATTCAGTAAGCTCTGCATAAAAATGCTACTAACATTGCTAAAAACTGCTTTCATAAAAAAATCTCGTTAACAAAAATAGATTTTGAAATCAAACTATTTCATTACATGCAAAACATTGTAAGTTATTTTGAGTCAATTTTTAGAATAATTCCACTGATAACTTTTTAACAGAACAAGAAAACCTACAAAAACAACAGAAAACTGATGAGAAATGGTTTTCGACTCAAGTATTAGGAGAACAAGGTAAGATATCCTTATTAAAAATAATATCCGCCACAGACTACTACAAATCAGCATTTCGCTTACAGAGATTTAGTTAACATTATAAAACAAGTTAATACTCCTTTCATATTGATGGGGGATGTTAATTCGTGGAGCCAACTTTGGGGATCTCCAAAAACCACTAAAAATGGGGCAATTTTTGAAGATTTTATTATCAAATCAAATCTGTCTTTATTAAATGACGGATCTCCTACACATTTTTCAACACACAACACATCTAACTCACATTGATATTACTTGCTGCACCTCTGATTTAATAACGAAAACATCTTGGTGTACACTTAAAGAATTATATAGCAGTGATCACTTTCCAATCCTAGCATTTATTGAACTTAACTCACAGCATAATCTTCAGGTACATAGTCCAAGATATATCATCCAACGTGCTAACTGGGACAAGTTCAAAAACAGCATCCAAAACATTCCACCTGAACCTAACTTCACTTGTATCAACAAAGAAATTTGTAACGGATTTATTGTCTTTATTTAAAAATTCGCGATGTCCTGCGTTTCTCATGACTTCCTCAGGACCACAGGATTCCCTGAGCGAAACAAGAGACTTTAAATAAATTGTCCAGGCAACAATGTACGACTCGGCATGCTTGCTTTCACCATTGACCAGCTCGTCGGTGGGGTGGGCACTTGTACTTGCCGCTGGACTACCGTACAGTATCTATCATGCCGATTATATGCCAGATATATTTTCAAGCAATCTATTTGAACAAATTTTTATTTTTTCTATTGTTGTGTAACCCTAGGTGTATTTTGGGTTCCGGAGTGTAACCCGCCCTCAATTTCTACTAAAAGAAACGCCATGGTTATTGAGCCACTCACTATTATCTACTCGATAACCCCTAATTTGAGCTTAAGAAGTTCCCTAAGAACTAATTCTAATCACCTTCACATCGTCCGAATGAAACATCCCTAAACCACTTCACTTCACACTAAATAGAAAATCATTCCATCATAAGAATAAGATCAACGAATAATCATAAAATAATTCATTTTAAATAGTTTTTATTAAATCAAAAAAAAAAACTAATTTTAAAAATATAATAAATTCAAATTAAAAAAAAATATGACTCATAAAAAATTCAGTTAATTGTAGGTAATAACTATAAAAAAAAAGTAAACAAATAATTTGTGGAGATTGAGTGAGAACAACTAAACTTTCTCGTATTAAGTCTCTCATTCTTTATATTGAGCGAAAGGAATGAATTAAAACTCTCTTCATAAAAAAATAAATTAAATTGATTGTTTGTTGTCTCTCACTCTCACTCAAAAACAAATTGCTTGGAAAACTTTAAACAAGATTTTTCTTTAAGAGAATTCTAAAAATGAATTTCTCATTTTAACTTTAAGATCTTATATCTTATTATCTTTTATTTTGAATTTTATTTTTTTTGTTCACTGATCAAATTTCAACATCGTTAACACAAATAATTTTAAAAGAAGTACAACTTACCGGCTCTCCAAAGTTGATGTGCACAGCAGCTTTGATGTCCGATGTGATCTATATACATATATGTAAGATGTGTTATGCATAAACTTGTAGAAATTTGTCAGCATGTACAATAGACGTTTAAGTTTTTTTTTGTAAAGCGATATTTAGATTTAGAATGATATGGTTATGATAATTATTTAATTATGATGATGATGATGATTGTATAGATGGTGTTCGATCAACGATGATAAATATATGTGTGTATATATGCAGATGGCTTAATCAATTTATTAATTGAAATGTTGAGTGATGTTGGCGAGGCTCGTGGGAGTTATCGCCTGAGCACGTGCGAGCCCCCGATGGAGTTGCCACGATCTCTGCACACCTTGGCTCTAGCTCGATGGTATCAAAAGCTATACAGAACACCAAGTAGGTACAGTCACGCAGAGATCGCTAATCACTTTTTCGCGGTTCTGATTGAACCAGCTTTGCAAATTTCTTCGCCAAGAAGTACTTTTATGTATTGTAAAATATATATTAAATATATATCGTAAATGTGTATTACACACTACACAGCCTATTAAAAAATAAAAAAAAACTTTATTTTAGAAATTAAAGTTATATAAATTTAGGAAATATCACTTTTTATGACTTTCTTGTTTTTACCTTTTAAAATTGGCTTGCAGCTTGAATGATTAAATACAACTCTGCCTTTTAGTATAGTTTTCTTTTGTTTTTTTGTTTTTTTTTTTCTTAGTTTAATCTTAGGTCAATGTTTTAAACACTTTTCTCTACACTATATCTTGTGGTCTTGAGTGAGTGATCTGATCTTCACGATGGTTGGATAAAAAAGAAAGATTAGCCGGAAAAAGGAAAGTTGGGATTGCGATCGGTCGAAAGAAGGCAAGTGCATTGGGTGTTTTCGAAATTTCGAACATCGCAAATAAGAAATACTTAGTAAAGGCCTGTAATCATTTTCATTCTATGTTTTTTTTTTCGGAGTAAGTATTTGTTTATTTCTTCTGAAGTGGACCATACACAACATTTTAATTTCTTGTCTATGAAGACACGAAATGAAAATGGAAAAGGACACACCTGATCTAAAATTCATTTTGATGAGTTGTAATCATGTTCGCAAGTCTTTAGCGTGAATAATTCCTAAAGGTTTTCCATTGAGGTCTTCCAACTCATAAAGATTATTGCTAACAATTTTCTTTACTTTTGCTTGGATGAATTTTGGGCATAACTTAGCATTTCGTTTTTTGGACTTGTCACTTAATATAAAGTTGCGTTTCAAGACAACTTGCCCTTCTTTGAATTTGCAAGTTTTGCTACGAGTATTATATGTCTTTTCATAAGTCTTATGTGCTTTAGCCAAAGATTTTTTGACGCGATTATGAATAATGTTCATCTTACAGGCTTTCGGTAAAATTTTGAAATCCGAGTTATTTAATCCATTGAGATTTTTAAGGAGCTTATAGTCTGAACCATGTTCTAACTTACATTGTCCAAAAAGTGCTTCGTGTGGTGACATTTGTATGGCTGAGTGAACGCTTGATCTTAGTGCACTAAGGATAGATACTAAATGTCTATCCCAGTTCGATTGATCTAAGACGATGTAGGATCTTATAGCGGCCAAGATTGAGCGATTGGCACGTTCACTAGCGTTAGCTTGTGGTGCATATGAAGCTGTCCTTATATGTTTTGTTCCATAAGAAACAAGAAATTTTGAAAACTCTTTTCCTATAAATTGTTTCCCATTATCTGATAGAAGAGATTCTGGTACTCCAAAAAGTGAAAACACATCTTCTTCTAAAAATTGAATCGCAGTTTCCGCTGTCGCTTTTCGTATTGCTTTTGCAAGAATAAATTTAGTTAATTGGTCAAGACAAACGATAATATATGAATTTCCCTTTTTGGATCTTGGATACGGTCCTAGGAAATCAACAAAAACATGTTGAAATGGCATTTCAACGACAAATGATTGTCCCATTGGAGGTCTTAAAATTGTATTTGGAGCTTTGGAACACTTACAAATTATGCATTCTCCTATAAATGATTTTACTTCAGCCGCCATATTGGGCCAGTAAAATCTTTCTCGAAGACGGTATAAGGTTTTGGTGATCCCACCATGCGAAGCTCGAGGGGGGTCATGCGCCAATCGTATAAGGTTTTGAGTCAGTGCCGAAGGTATCCATAGCTTCCATACGCAATCATCTTCTATAGGGTCTCCTGTACAATGACGGACTTTCTTGTAGACAAAATTGTCTGAAATTTGTAGGTCTGGTAGCTGGGATTTATTGTTCTCTATAGTTTTTATTAATTGCATGTATTCATCCGACTTAAAAGCCGGGTCATCAAGATCAACCTGTAGAACTTCGGAGGAGGTTAATGCACAGAGGGATGCAATTTCATCTGCAGCATACACTCGAGATAGCGCATCGGGTGCCACATTTTGAGAACCCTTTCGGTGCTCTATAACAAATGAATACTTTTGTAGTCTTAAACTCCACCGAGCTAATCTCCCATTCAGGTCTTTTTGGCCTCATGAGCCACTTAAGACTCGAATGATCGGTCACTATGGTAAACTCATGACCTTCAACGTAAGGACGGAACTTTTCTACACCTAACACTGCAGCTAAGCATTCTAGTTCTGTAACACTGTAGTTACGTTGAGCTTGGTTCAATTTATATGAGTAATAGTAGATTGGTTTTTCTCTACCTTCTTCATCAAGCTTACTAAGAACGCATCCTACTCCTGTTGAAGAAGCATCGCATGAGATAACAAAAGGTAGTTCGAAATTCGGATTCATTAAAACCGGAGCAGTTGTGAGAGCCAACTTTAACTGATCGAAAGCTTGCAGAGCTTCCGGAGTAAAGACGAAGGTCTTGCTCTTCTTTAAAGTATTTGTAATTGGTGTAGCTAGAGAGGAATAGTTTGGCACAAAACGCCTGTACCAACCGGATAAACCCAAAAATCTTCGAACTTGTCGAGGAGTTTTTGGCGTCGGAAAGTCTCGTATGGCAGCAACTTTGTCGGGATCTGTCTTAACACAACCTCCTCCAACAATGTAACCTAAATATTTCAATTCTTTAAAACAAAATCTTGATTTTTCAAGGTTTATTTTCAAGCCTGCTTTGCGCAAAAGAGAAGCTAAGGTTCGGAGTATCTGTGTATGTTCCTCAAAAGTTCCTGAAACAATTAGCAGATCGTCTAGGTAGACAAAAATGTTTTATTTCAATTCATTTGGTATTACTTTATCCATAAGTCTACATAGACGTTGGGCTGCATTGCAGAGTCCGAACGGCATGACTTTAAAGTGATACAATAGTCTACCGGGAACGCTGAATGCTGTCTTTTCTCTTGCCGATTCTGCTAGCGGAATCTGCCAGAACGCGTCTTTCAGATCGACACTGCTAATGAAGTGCGTTTCTGACTGGCGACTTAATAGATTCTCTATATGGGGGAAGGGATATGCATCGTTCTTGGTTACTTTATTTAGTTTCCTGGAGTCCAGACACAAGCGGTTTTTTCCTGGCTTGCGCACCAGAACTACCGGAGAACTCCAGGAACTTTCACTTTCCTCAATGACATCCATAGCTAGCATTCTGTCTAACTCTTCATACATCATCTTTTGAATAGCTGGTGACACTGGATAACTTCGCTGTTTTATGGGCTCAGTATCGCCAGTGTTAATCGTGTGTTCTTCTAAAACTGTCCGCCCAAGCCCTTCTTTGGCATAGGATGGAAATAAACGTATTACCTTTTCAATTTCAAAATCTTGCTCAGCTGACAATTCATGAGCATTTGAATCACCTTTTCTAAGAGAAATTGGGCAAATTTCGGAGATGATTTGCGGTGCTATCTGGAAAACTTTCCAAAAGTTTATACCGAGGTATAACGATTGTTCCAAAGATGGAACTAAATACAATTTAATTTCTTTTGTAATGTTTTTGTAAGTTAGCTTGGCAGATATTTCACCAATGATTTGCTGGGGTTGACCACTAGCTGTACGTACCTTAGAATTGAAATTTTTATAAGATAATCCTAAGTCTTGTAACAACTGCATGCAACCAAATCCTAGACAACTAATGCTTGCACCACTGTCTAACAAGCCAAGCATTGTCTTTCCAAAAATGGAAACGCTAGCATAGGGTCTTGGATCGTCTGTATCACAAAGCGTTGTTGAACTTATTTCACGATGTATCTTTTTCTTTTCTTTAAAACGATTTCTAAGTTTTTGAATGTGTTGTGGAATCTGACCAAATATTTTTTTGCGAACTTCATAATAATTTTGTAAGCGATCGTGAAGTGATACTGGCTTACTCGAAGATAAAAGAGGTTTGTTCCTGTCGGAGTTATCTCTTTGCAGGATTTTTTTTGAGAAGTTTCGTCAAGTGTCTTAGGAGTGTTTTGAAAATTTTGTTTTTGGGACGCATCAGGTGTTTTAGTTAAGTCAGGTTGTTTGTCGAATTCAGGTGTTTTTACAGACTCAAGTGCAGAAGTAAAGTCTGGTTGAATAAAATTAAATTTATTTTTATTTATTTCTGTTCCGGGTTCTCTCTCGGATGACAAACCTCCCCGGTCGTAGGATTGCCACACTTTTGGTTTCCCGAGCATTTTGAACAATTTGGTGTGGTTGTATTATCCAAACCACATTTGTAACAGAATAAATTCCGTTGAGGATTTGGACATTGAACAAACGAGTGTCCTTTTGTTTTACAATTCCAGCAAATATACTTTGACTGGTTTTGTGAAACATTTAATGAATTTAGATCAAAAAGATCTTCATCTTGACACGAATTTTCGAGTTCACTTACTTGCTTTTTGAAACTATTTTGTTGGAATGGTTTTGTTCTTAAAGCTTCATTCTGTTGGGCATGTTTTTCGATGGACCGACAAACATAAACCATTTCAGCCAAGCTCTGCGTATTAAATGTTATGAGAAGCTCGCCAGTTCTTCTCTTAACGTTCTGTTTAATTAAATCAATGAGTTCTCGTCGTTATTTTATGTTTCGCAGACGAGCATTCATTACCAAAATAGCATTGTAAAAGTCATCGAAGCTTTCATTTACTCCCTGCCGACGATCGAACATCTTGCGAGAAAGTTCTGAGTCGGTTTCGATGCTTCTATATTGTTCTATTAGTGCAAACTCTAAGGTTTGCCAATTTGCGTTTGGATTTGTCTTAAGAAATGTCCATAACCAGCTTTCGACAGTTCCTGTGACAAATAAATGAAAGTGAAGAAACAAATCTTCCCAAGATGCGTTGTAGCTTGCCTTGAGTCGTTTTAAACGAGTGAGAAAATCATCAACAGTCATTCTGATGTTGTCGAACTTTAAACTCCACTTATGAAATTCCAGTGCTCGACTAGAGCTAGCTTGTGACACATTCCGACTTAAGTTGGGACTGGGAGCATTTAAGTCAAGTGCATTCATTTGACTCAAAAAGTTTGAGCGTTTTCACTCGGGTGGTATGGTATAGGAGTTTGAACTGGCCTTGCGTTGGGGTTGACAGTACTATTCTCTTCAGGAGGTGCTATACCATGAAGGGATCCTATCTCAACTGCAGGAGTAGGTACTCTTAAAGTATCCCGAATAGTAGTAATAATTTTCTCTCTAATTTTGACTCTCTCTTCCTCATACTCAGCTTTTCTAGAACGTAAGTCCTCTGCCCTACTCAAACCGATTGTAGCATTTACGATATTTGTTATATATCGTTGTAAACTTTCGTTAAAGGAAACATTTGGAGGAACTTCATCTTGAGGACCAATAACTTGACCATCCAAAGGAAGTACTTGCTCCTGAACAGATTGAACTTCATCTTCGGCTTCGTTGTTAGTTGAAGAAGCCATATTCGAACCACTAGCGTCTGTAGGTCGTGGTCGTGAACTACGAGTTGGAACTTTTGAAGATTTATCTTTAGATTTGTCTTTGGATTTGTCTTTTGATTTATCTCTTGGTGGAGCCATTTGGTAAGTTTACTGAAACTCCGCTCAAGAGTTGCTTTTATAGCAATAAATTGAAAAAAATGTATGTATGTCTATGAAAAGTATTCGAAGTAATAACTTATACTTGAAGTGATCGCTATGCAATCGCAAAAATCAAATTATTAATAAAAAAAATGCAGTCGCAGCAAAAGCAAACAAAATAGAATAAATGTTTCGAAATATTTTGCCTTAAGCAAAAACAAAAAAAAAATATCAAATGTTTATAAAAAAAATGAGTAGTAAAAATAAATCATGTGTGCTTATGAAGGATACAGGTGATGTTCATATCGACGACGATGTGATTAAAAAAATAAAAACTTGTTTTTCTAAACTGTTTGTAACGCAGCTAAATATATGATAAACATGTATCTTAAATACTTAATTAGGTCGTTTTAAATAAGTATATAAATAGTATAATTGTCAAAAAAATTATTATAAGTGAGATTCGAATATTATTATTTTTTTTTTTGCAACAATAATTTAGGATGTTTGTAAAAATTAACATGAACGCTGCTGGCGGAGTATGATTTCTCAGAGCTAATACCTCCCGGTCATCCATGAAATTCATTTACTAAAATAACATTAACCAAAACAACACTTTATTTAAATAAGATCAATGCAACGGACGGAGTGGTTGTAGCAGGTACATAAAATCCCCCGGTCATTGACCTAACTAAACAAACTCATACCTAAACAATTTTTAACACAAGTCATTGCTTCTCAAAGCTTGATCAACGGACCGTATCTTGGGTCACTGACTAAAGCGTTAATATTTGTAAAAGGAAAATGTAAGACTAATATCATTGTTAAGGTTGAATCACACTACAAATTGTTGTTGAATTAAATTAAAATAAAACCATATTTTAAAAAGATTATTCGAAGCCCCACGTTGGGCGCCACCTGTGTAACGGATTTGTTGTCTTTATTTAAAAATTCGCGATGTCCTGCGTTTCTCATGACTTCCTCAGGACCACAGGATTCCCTGAGCGAAACAAGAGACTTTAAATAAATTGTCCAGGCAACAATGTACGACTCGGCATGCTTGCTTTCACCATTGACCAGCTCGTCGGTGGGGTGGGCACTTGTACTTGCCGCTGGACTACCGTACAGTATCTATCATGCCGATTATATGCCAGATATATTTTCAAGCAATCTATTTGAACAAATTTTTATTTTTTCTATTGTTGTGTAACCCTAGGTGTATTTTGGGTTCCGGAGTGTAACCCGCCCTCAATTTCTACTAAAAGAAACGCCATGGTTATTGAGCCACTCACTATTATCTACTCGATAACCCCTAATTTGAGCTTAAGAAGTTCCCTAAGAACTAATTCTAATCACCTTCACATCGTCCGAATGAAACATCCCTAAACCACTTCACTTCACACTAAATAGAAAATCATTCCATCATAAGAATAAGATCAACGAATAATCATAAAATAATTCATTTTAAATAGTTTTTATTAAATCAAAAAAAAAAACTAATTTTAAAAATATAATAAATTCAAATTAAAAAAAAATATGACTCATAAAAAATTCAGTTAATTGTAGGTAATAACTATAAAAAAAAAGTAAACAAATAATTTGTGGAGATTGAGTGAGAACAACTAAACTTTCTCGTATTAAGTCTCTCATTCTTTATATTGAGCGAAAGGAATGAATTAAAACTCTCTTCATAAAAAAATAAATTAAATTGATTGTTTGTTGTCTCTCACTCTCACTCAAAAACAAATTGCTTGGAAAACTTTAAACAAGATTTTTCTTTAAGAGAATTCTAAAAATGAATTTCTCATTTTAACTTTAAGATCTTATATCTTATTATCTTTTATTTTGAATTTTATTTTTTTTGTTCACTGATCAAATTTCAACATCGTTAACACAAATAATTTTAAAAGAAGTACAACTTACCGGCTCTCCAAAGTTGATGTGCACAGCAGCTTTGATGTCCGATGTGATCTATATACATATATGTAAGATGTGTTATGCATAAACTTGTAGAAATTTGTCAGCATGTACAATAGACGTTTAAGTTTTTTTTTGTAAAGCGATATTTAGATTTAGAATGATATGGTTATGATAATTATTTAATTATGATGATGATGATGATTGTATAGATGGTGTTCGATCAACGATGATAAATATATGTGTGTATATATGCAGATGGCTTAATCAATTTATTAATTGAAATGTTGAGTGATGTTGGCGAGGCTCGTGGGAGTTATCGCCTGAGCACGTGCGAGCCCCCGATGGAGTTGCCACGATCTCTGCACACCTTGGCTCTAGCTCGATGGTATCAAAAGCTATACAGAACACCAAGTAGGTACAGTCACGCAGAGATCGCTAATCACTTTTTCGCGGTTCTGATTGAACCAGCTTTGCAAATTTCTTCGCCAAGAAGTACTTTTATGTATTGTAAAATATATATTAAATATATATCGTAAATGTGTATTACACACTACACAGCCTATTAAAAAATAAAAAAAAACTTTATTTTAGAAATTAAAGTTATATAAATTTAGGAAATATCACTTTTTATGACTTTCTTGTTTTTACCTTTTAAAATTGGCTTGCAGCTTGAATGATTAAATACAACTCTGCCTTTTAGTATAGTTTTCTTTTGTTTTTTTGTTTTTTTTTTTCTTAGTTTAATCTTAGGTCAATGTTTTAAACACTTTTCTCTACACTATATCTTGTGGTCTTGAGTGAGTGATCTGATCTTCACGATGGTTGGATAAAAAAGAAAGATTAGCCGGAAAAAGGAAAGTTGGGATTGCGATCGGTCGAAAGAAGGCAAGTGCATTGGGTGTTTTCGAAATTTCGAACATCGCAAATAAGAAATACTTAGTAAAGGCCTGTAATCATTTTCATTCTATGTTTTTTTTTTCGGAGTAAGTATTTGTTTATTTTTTCTGAAGTGGACCATACAAATTCTCAAAACCATTCGTAATGCTGCTAACAATTCTATTCCTCAAACTTCAACTACAGATCTTAAAAAGATCTGCTTAGAGCCGAAAAGGTCAGAACCTGGCGGTCTTTTAAAAAAAGTCCCAACCAAGTCAACTTATTAGCATACAAGAAAGCTAATGCTATAGATTTAGAAAAGTTATGAGAACGAGTAAAACAAAATCCTTTGAAGAGTTCACTAGTAGGATTAACCCCAACTCCCCAATAAATCAAGTACGGCAAAACATTCTTACATTGACAAGGAGTTCCAAAACCACTTTCTCTAGTTCAACAAAAAAACGCACAATAGCTTTGCCACAACCCCTGAACAACAATCAAACGCTTTTGCTGAGACATGGTCTCGTAATTCTAATAACTCAAATTTCTCAACAGAATTTAATACCAACAAAAATGAGTATCTCACATCACCTCTTCTATACCCGCTCAAAACGCTTCAGCAAAACGAATTGAAGACAAAATCATTTCTCTTGAATTGGAAAGTTGCTTCAGTATAGTCAAAGGTAAGACCCCTGGTCGGGATAGAGTACCATATCCTGTGCTCAAAAACCTTCCAAAATTCACTAAACTTAGAAACCTTTAAAATAAAATATTTGACAGTGATGTCATACTACAAAGCTGGAAAACAGCTACAACCATCCCTATTTCAAAACCAAAGAAAGATATCGACATTGTTGATAGCTATCGGCCAATATCATTACTGCCTTGTATTTCTAAGGTACTTGAAAAAATTGTTGCCAATCGAATCTTGTGGTTTACTGAATTTAAAAAAGTCTTAAGCAATAAACAAGTTGCGTTTAAACCCAAAAAAGGTTGTATGGACGCCCTTCTTCATCTTGATTATGTAATTTCAAACGCTTTATCTGCTCGAAATCATGTGTCCGTTTTGGCTCTTGATTTTGAAAAAGCCTTCGACCGAATCGGTTTTACTTCGTTTTGCAAAAATAAAGACAATGGGGCATCGGCCCAAATATTTTCTATTACATCAAATCGTTTTTAACTAATTTTTAGTAGAAATAAGTAATTGTTTTACTAAAACATTTCCACTTGACAACGGTATCCCCCAAGGATCACAATTATCAGTAATTTTATTTTCTATTGCTTTTGATGAAATAAATTCTATTATCTCTAAATACGAAGATCTACATCATTGTGTCTATGGAGATGATGCATATATCCTTTGTTAACACAATGCTCAAGAACTCAGCAAAAACTTATTTACTTATTAAAAGATATCAATGAATGGTCAATGCTCTCTGACTTCCTATGTCAAATAACTAAAATGTTAGTATTGAGTAAGATTGATTACGCTCTCTCCATTTACGGATCTTCCCCAAAAACAACACGAAACATTTTCAAACCTTCCTATCATCAAGCTGCAAGAAGAAGTATCAACGCCTTTCCAACCAGCCCAATCAGAAACATTCTTGCTGGAGCTGGGCTTCCAGCAATTGAAGAACGTCATTCTAGTGCTATCGCCAGGCTTTTGTCCAAATTAACTTTTTTAACGGGATCTGTTATAAATAAAGATATCAAACTGGCTGTATCACACAAAAGACCCAGACGAATCCGTTCTACTATCCACACAGTACTGGAAACGGGGAAACAAATGCAAATATCCTATCGATGTAACCAAAAATATACACCATCACACCCACCCAGTCTTCTTAACACAGAATCAATCCTCCTCACCTTCTCAAAAAACAAACCGATAAGTTTTTTTTGTATTTTCTCTAAAATATTATTTTTTAACATGGGTTCTTCTAATAAGAAAAACATATTTTTGTATTGCTCAGGAAAGGAACCGTTATTTTGTTTTTTAATTTTCTCAGCATTTTATCAACCGATTCCAATAAATGTAAAAAATACCTTTAGTTTCGAAGCACCAACAAGCCTCGGATACGGACGGATTCACTGTTGACAACTCACGCAAACGAAATAAGGACAACGAACTTCGGATATGTACGTGGAATGTTAGGTCACTTAACAGACCACGTGCAGCCGAACAATAAGCGGAAGCCCCAAACTGCTGCAAGGTAGATATTACAGCCATCCAAGAAGTGCGATGGGATGGACCGGGTAAACGCAAACTAAAAGACTGCGATATCTACTACGGCGACTGCTACCGAGAACAAAGACAGCGTTTATTTGTTTGTGGATTTATTGTTGGAACTAGACTCAGGCAAAAAATCTTGAGTTTCAACAGTGTGAGCGAGCGCATCACGACAATCCGCATCAAGGCTAAATTCGCCGACATAAGCCTAATATGGGCGCATGCCCCAACAGAGAAGAAAGATAAAGACAACAAAGACATATTCTTCGAGCTTTTGGACAAGACATATGAGCAGTGACCTGGCTATGTCTTAGGAGATTTTAATGCCAAGCTAGGAATAGAAGACATCTTCGGTGGCATAATCGGGAGATGCGCTTGCACGACACTGCCTCTGACAACGGATTCAGGCTGGTCGATTTCGCGACGAGACGTTTTGGGAGCTAGTACGCAATTCACGCATTTTAATGTCCACAAGGGGACATGAAAATATCCTGATCAATCAACCGTCAACCAGATTGACCACATTGCGATCGACGCACGACACTTCTCCATTTTCCAGGATATCCGAACATTCCGAGAGGCCAACATTGACTCTATCACTACCCCGTTGTAGCCAAGGTACGGCTACGGATATCCCGATCCAAGCCAAAACAAAGAAGGACTGTGAGAAGATTCGACGTTAGACGGCTACAATCGCAAGAGAATGCCATTTCCTTTTCCGATCGAATCTCTTAGGAGTCCTATGCTGCTTGCATTAAGCATTGAAAACCAGTGGCAACATTGCCTTGCAGCCATCAGAGATGCCGCCTCTGAAGTGTTAGGTTTCACACGGCCACCACAGCGAAACCCCTAGTTTGACGACGAATGCCGGCAAGCGCACGCAGCGAAACAAGAGGCATAAAAAACGGCGCTGCACAAAAGGACTAGAGCTGCTCGCGAGGTCTACGAGCAGAAGTGGAGAGAGGAACACCGGCTTCTTATATGGAAAAAAGAGAGCATAAGAAGCGCTCGATCGAGGAGATAGAAGGAAGTCACAACAGGAATGAGGTTCGTACATTTTACCAAAAGATAAAAAAAAACCTCCCAAGGGTATCAGCCACGAACCGAAGCCTGTAAGGACGATCAGGGGAACATCGTAGTAGAACCGCAGACGATGCTGAAAATATGGAAAAATCACTTCTCCAAATTATATAACGGCTATGACGAAGCAAATTCCGCTGTTAGGGAGATAGAACCACTCAACCTCGCCTACCCGACCTTGACGAAGTGAAGTTAGCTATATCTTAACTTAAGTCAAACAAAGCTGCTGGAGCTGACGGCATCGCTGCCGAGCTATTCAAAGCAGCAGGCGATGACTTGGTACGGAGCATGCACCAACTCATCTGCAAAATATGGTCGGAAGAAAGCATGCCCGATGAGTGGAATCTCAGCATAGTGTGCCCGATCCATACGAAAGGAGACCCTCTAAACTGCGCCAACTACAGAGGCATCAGTCTCCTTAACATTGCGTATAAGATCCTCTCTTCCGTATTATTTGAACGTCTGAAGCCATTCGTCAACAACCTGATAGGTCCTTATCAGTGTGGCTTCAGACCAGGAAAGTCCACTATCGACCAAATATTCACACTACGGAAGATCTTGGAAAAAACCCAGGAGCTTCAAATCGATACCCACCACCTCTTAATCGATTTTAAAGCCGCGTATGACAGCATCCATAGGGAAGAGCTCTACAGAGCAATGTCTAGTTTTGGAACACCTGTCAAACTTATCCGTTTGTGCAAAATTACGATTGAGAATGCACGCTGCTCTTTCAAGGTCGGAAAAGATCTTACCGATGCATTTGATTTCAAAAAAGGTTTTAGACAAGGCGATGCACTGTCATGCGACTTCTTCAACATCGTTCTGGAAAGAATTGTGCAAAATTCAACCATCTAGAGGTACAATCCTACAAAGGTCCATCCAATTACTCCGATACGCAGATGATATTGACATAATTGGAAGATCAAAGCGTGATGTCAGTGGAGCGTTTTTGAGCATTGCAACGGAAGCGAAGAAGATGGGTTTAGTGGTCAATGGGTGCAAGACCAAGTATATGCTGTAATCAAAAAAGGACACTGAACGACGACGTCTTGGACAAAACGTCACCATAGACAGCTATAACTTTGAGGTTGTTAAGCACTTTGTCTACCTAGGCACCGCTATTATAACAGACAATGACACCAGCGCTGAAATCAAACGAAGAATAACTCTTGCAAATCGCTGGTTTTTTGGACTTAGAAGGCAATTGAGAAAGTCCTCTCTCGATCATCTAAAATCACCATCTATAAGACACTCATCATCCCGGTTCTCATTTATGGCGCTGAGGCCTGGAAACAGTCAAGGAAAGATAAGAGCTTCTTAGCATTTCTTCGAGAGAAAAATTCTTCGGGTGATTTTTGGCCCCGTACACATAGATAGGAGAATGGAGTAGAAGATATAACGACGAACTGTACGGGCTGTACACTGTACAGCGACACTGACCTAGTTAGCAGAATTAAAGTCCAACGGCTTAGATGGCTAGGATATGTAGAGCGGATGGACATCAACGATCCAGCCCGGAAGGTCTTCGAATCCAATCCCGAGGGACGGCGCAGTAGAGGAAGACCGCGACTCAGGTGGCGCACCCAGGTGGGAGAGGACCTCAACCAACTTGGCGTGCGAAACTGGAGACATGTAGAAACAAATAAATTGAACGTATAATCACTCCATATTTGCGCTGAAAACTTGAAGGAAAGTGATTGCTTCATTATCATCATAAAGCTGAGAACGCCAATGAACTATTCTTTATCCGTTTTAGACACCTGCCTAACTACACAACCAATAGGCGATCGCTTTACAATTTAAACATACATGTTCTGCCTCTTTCTTACCTTCCGAAAATTTACTTTCCATTCTGGTTCTTCTTATATTAAATTAAAATAAAGCTATCCAAAGGAAAAAACTTTGAACGAACTAGTTGAATACACAAACAATTGTTGTCGTTAAGTACAAGTATTTTTTATTTCCGGGATGAGTTGTGTCTTGGGATGAATTGCGCGGTTGTATTGACAAATTAAATGGAATTTATATCTTTTATGAACTTATTTTACAGTTATATTTTAAAATCTTATAAAGGTACTTTTTTAAACAGACTCTTTGCATAAAGAAGCAAGTTCGTGCGACCCAATCGTGCATTTTTTTTAAAGTGGATATCTTGAAAGTGGGTCATTTTTTTACAAAATTGAAACACAGAACATGTGCTGAAAATAAATGCATACCAAACATATTTTTAAAGTAAAATTTAAAAATTTTATACATACAGAATTAATTCAAAAAAAAGGTCAACAAATTTTAAATACATTTTTTTTAAATTAAAGTTCTTTTGACAAATAAAATGGCATTTTAATTCTTTTTAAATGGCTAGTGCGTTGGACTGTCATGCGAGATGTCTTGGGTTCGAACCTTACCTGTGCCACCTAAACTGCCTCTTCTGATGAATCGACAAATTCTCCAATAGTAATTCTTTTCATGAAACAGTGCTTTCTCAAATTAGCCGTTCGGATTCGGCATATAAACTGTAAGTCCCCTCGATCTTCGCAATAAATTGCACTCAGGAATGGTTGAGAAATGTAAGTCACTAGGCCCTTGTTCTCTATGAAGTATTTTTAAACATACTTTTTGGACACGACCGTGTCTTGTATTTTATTTTAATGTAAGTTGTTCCGCCTCTTAAAACCATTTATTTATTTTTCTACAAAAAACAACTTTTTTTAGAAAAAAAAAACTAAAAACAACTAAAAACTGATAATTTTTTTTATATAATAAGCGCAACAATCAAGGGAACATTACTACCCTTATTATGCAGACACAGTGTGAGCACTAAGAAGAACGGTTATGTCGGTGCACATTGGTTTTCAATTCCCGAATATTGCAAGGACTTGGAAAAACAGAGTGTGTCGTAAGGCATTCCACATTCGCGTAGTACGGCTAAACAACGAATCTCTGAATTTGTTAGTACGACCCAAGTTGGACTCGAGGGTATACTGATGAGCATTCCTAGATGCGCGAGTATTACAGTTGAACTTTTTAAGGGGAGAGATGCAGCTGGTTATTTCACTAGAGCATAAACCGTAAAAAAAAAATAACGCTAAAAAATGAACACGCAAGAAACTTTACCACGATGTTCAAGCGAAGTAAATGAACTTATGATATGATTATATTATCATCTATCAATTTAAATTCTCTGCGTTCAATACTATCCAAGAGGCTTAAGTAAGTTGCAGGAGCACCAGTCCAGATATGGAAGTTATACTCAAGCTTTGGACGTATATAAGTCTTGTAGATAACAGACAGATAAGAAGGGGTGAAATATTTCTTTCCTAAGGAAACCCAAACAATATCGAGATGTCCAGTCCCATTGCTGCAAGTGTCATCTATTGATAATGGCAAAGAGGGTATCTCGCTCTAACGATACAAGACAGCATTGTAAAATGGTTTTTAGGTCGAAATTTAATGAGCTTATCATATTTTGTAGCTGTAGTTCAACATCCGAAGAAGTGGGACGTTAATCTGAACACAAATATGAAAAGTTAAAAGTACTGTCGTCAGCAAAACAATGTATTGGATTAAAAGTTGCAGACAGGAGATCATTAATAAAAATGAGAAAGAGTGTTGGAGATAGAACAGAGCCCTGGGCTTAGAAAAATCCAACAACTTCTAATCTGTATTGGATGTATGTATTTTAATTCTTTGGAACGACTTTCAATAAAACTTTAATAATATTTTGAAACAAAGCAAAACATCATAAGCAAATAGTTAAAAGTGAATTGACCCAGTAGTGGGTCACCCACTTTATTAAATGTTTACTTAGTGGATCGGAATTGGAACAGTTGACAGATCAATGAATTATTTTGTATTACTATTATTTAAAAGTCTTAACTACTTCTAATGTTAATATGCTTATATTCTCCTGAAAAGGCACATCTTTTAAACAGTGAACAAATTTTTCAAGAAATCATCAGAACATTGTCTTGAAATGATATGAAAACCGGTTTAATCATAATCAAACCCGTATTTCTATTGATTTGTATTGAACTTGAAACGCAAAGAATTAAACCCGCAAGGACGATATCAACATAAGTATTTTCAGCCAAATTTCGTCAAGTCAATAAACACTTTGGCTTCAGGCCATCAGAAAAGTAGCATGCCTACTTTTATTCTTCCCAGCAAGCGCTGCGACGAAATGCCCAAAACAACTTTACGGCTTCAAACTTAAGTCTGCAAATTTCTTCAACTTACCCACAACTCTTAAGCCAGATGTTTTGGTTCAATTTGTTGCTAAATAATGTTTCATATGAATAATTTAAATTTTAGGACTTTGCATAAAACTCTGAACAACTTATAGAGTCAAGAACATTAGATTGACTTTTATAGAATTCCTCGTCTAGAAAACTCTGAACAAGTTGTGTACACATTGAGGTTGTAACGATTTTAGATAAAAGCCAGTTTTTTTCAAATGTATTAAGTGAAACACTTAACGAGTTTTTAAAAACCCTAAAACGGAATATTACGAGTTTAAAAAAAAAATTAAGTTTTCACTTAAAGTGTAATAATTTACTTGTTGAGTTTGAGAAAATGGTATTGCGTGACCGTCGCGTAGATTCAAAGTGCGCTAGCTAGCAAACATGGTAGACATTTCAAAAAGTGCTGTACATTGCATATTGACATGAGAAAGCTATGAGCAAGACAGGTACCGCAATGATACAAAAACACCGTCGCAAGGATGTTTCAATTGTGTTATGTGCGAAGTTTCACAGCGATAAATCAGAGCTTTTCCATCGATTCATAACCACGGGTGAAACATGGGTGTATCACTTCACACCTAAGACGAAGGAACAGTCAAAACAATGGACTGAAAGGGGGACCCGGCTCCGGAGCGATGATTTTTAGTGATTATCTTCAGAAAGGAAAAACAATCAACAAGCACCAGTTCACGTATCCGTTATCGCGTAGGCCAAATCAATGAGTTAAGGTTTGAATCGCTTCCTCCAACACCCTATTCACCAAATTTGGCCAACTGAGATTATTTTCTGTTTCCAAACTTGTAAAAACCTTTCGGTGGTAACAAGGAAGAGGTGGAGCCTGCGGTTGATGGCTATTTTGAGAAGCTCGGCGGTTCTCATTATAAACTGGGCAACGAAGCTATTGAACATAGCTGGAAAAAGTGTATGAAGACATTTTTTTTAAATAGCTATGGTAAGAAAACCACCCACTAAATTTGTTTGCATCTTTCAGCAAATCAAACTATATGATAGGTACTCTTTTCTTTAAACTACTACTTTGTAATTTCAAATTAAGAGCACATTCAATAAATGTTCGTATATAACTTAGACCCCCCAAACCTTATTACTTGACATAAGTAGGTTATGTATACCTTACACTTCTTTGATAGCAACCATAACATTTCGAAACAATAAAGAAAGCCTGTCAGATATTAGCATACCGTATTGCTTTTAAGCTTTTTGTAGGATGTTATCATCAAAGTTTCTTTTTCTAATCAACTCTTTCATCTTTAATCCTTTTTGTTTTGCCCCGATAGCAGCTCTGCTGTTTTATATAAAAGAACTCCATCTCATACATTTACCTAAAATACTGTGATCCCAAACAACATTCGACTTCGACAGTTAATTGAGTACAATCGAAAAACAACATTTTCTTTTTTCCTCTCTGATGCATTAATTCGAATTCACTTTCTGAATGCACTCACCTATATAAAAGTTTGCTCGTATCTTTTGACTTAGAAAAAATAAAGATACATTGGGTTTGTTTTTTCTTTTTCTTTTGTTTTGTTTTACTTTTTTTTGTTAATTTTTTTTTTAACGAATACAAAATCGAATTTATTTTTTGCTTTTGGCTTTGTTTCCGTATCCTTTTTAACTTTATCAATAGAAATTGGACGACTCGACTACTAAAATGGAAAAATACAACGAACGATGGCTTATCTATGAAGCAATTTATGAAAGGATGAAAGAAGTATATAGACACAAAGTACCTACCTACGTACCTATGAATTCCATGAGTATCTAGGAAGTTACCTAAGACTTGATGGGGTTGGATTTGGTTGGATTGTTGGCTGCATCAATTGAGGGGAAGGGGAAAGAATTTAGATGCAAAATTATGTTTCTTATTTCGATTTAAGCTTAAAGGTACCTATAGAACAATTTAACCTTTTAACTTTGCTCTTTTTATTTTCACAAAATGCTTAAAATCAGGACAACCTTGTTATAAGTACAGCCATAGCTAACCGAATTTAAAACTTTCTGTGTGCAGTCGTGTGTTCTTACAGCTTTATATTAGACCTTAACATCTGTAACAATTGATGAGGCTATGAAAAAAATCTATAAAATCCACAACAGTGATAACCTTAAAGCAGCAGCAGTGTTCTAGAAAAATGGTTAGGTTATGTTGAAGAGGCACATGATGGAATAAATCACCAAAAAGTATGTACTTTTATTTGGTTGGAACGAAGCATGATTGCATAACCAGTATGTTAGTTCGATCATATAAATAGCTGTTAAAGGGTTATCTGACAAATATGCCTTTGGGGGTTACCTTCCAATTGAAGCTTGTGTCCCCGCACTGGAACTTCTTCCAAAATTAACATGGAAGGACTTCATCCAGTTGTAATTTCAGCGAAATCTAAAAAAGAAGAGCCTGAAGGCAAGGTAACCCTAAGCGTTTTAAGAAGTCCAGTCGCGGAAACCTTATTAAATATGATTCAAAAAGCAACACCACTAAAGCCAAAAGTAAGGATGGTATAGTTATAGATGCAAAAGAAGCAAAGAGGGTTCGTACCCAAGTAACATCGCAGCATCTACAAGTTTTAAAGAGCTAAAGTCAACATTAGAGCACTTTTTCCATTAAGATTGCAGCTTTTGGTACAGAGGAGTTGAAGAACAATTTCCTTCTTTTCTTCATCTACACAGCTTCTGTTCAAAGACATTTGAGAATATGCTTAGCCACGTGTCGTGCTTTTTCTGACAGTGCCTGGTTATGACATCGATTATTGAGCTTAAATGCGATCTGCTTGAGATAGCAAGCACCTTGAGCGCTTAACATCTCATCTAGGTTAGCTGAGAGAGAGGGGATTCAGGTGTTTCCACTAAGGCACCTCTCCTTATCCAGACAGCAGTGGAGGAATTCCCGAGATAGAATTAACGGTGGCGTCTACAGTTCCAGTAAAGTTGATCTACTAAGTGAACACCTTATAGTGCTTCTACGACTTATTCGGAGCCCATGTCGTTAAGGTGTGGTTTTATCCGGCTCCCCATCCTTAAAGCTATACTAAGGATCTGGTCCTCCAGGTTGGGGTTGTGCCGTCGAGGTGACTTCCTCCACGTAAAAGCCTCATAGTTGCGAAGCACCAACAAGCCTCGGATACGAACCGATTTACTGTTGACAACCTACGCAAACGAATTGGACAACGAACTTCGGATATGCACGTGGAATATTAGGTCCCTTAACAGACCACGTGCGGCCGAAGAATTAGCGGCGGCCCTCGACTGCTATAAAGCAGACATCTCCGCCCTCCAGAAAATACTATAGGATGGGCCGGGCAAAAAGGGGCTGAAAAATTGCGATGGAAACAAACTTAGGCAAGAAGTCTTGAGCTATAAGCAATATTTGCCTCATATGCGCGCACGCCCCCACAGAAGAGAAAGATGACAACACCAAAGATTTGTTCTTCCAGCTCCTAGACAAAACATATGAGCAGTGTCCTAGCTACGATATTTAAATTGTCCTGGTCGATTTAAATGCCAAGCTAGGAAGGGAAGAGACATCTTTTGTGGAATAATCGGTGAAAACAGCCTGCACGACAACACTTCCAACAACGGATTCAGGCTCATAGATTTTTCTGCGGGGTAAAACGTCATGGTAGCTAGTACACGTTTTCCACACCTCAACATCCACTTTTAAGTTCTTCAGATCAATCTACCGTCAACCAGATTGACCAAATTGCGATCGACGCTAGGCACGCTTCTAGCATCATGGATGTCCGAACTTTCCCAGGAGCTAACATCGACTCGGACCACTACCTCGTTGTAGCCAAGGTAGAACTTCGGGTTTACAGACCCAAGGCGAAACAGGGAGATGCTGGGAGAAGGTACAACGTTGAACGGCTACAATCACAAGTGATCGCGAAATTCTTTTCCGACCGAGTTACAAGTAACCTCTCTCAAAGTTCTCTGCCGCCAACACAATGTATCGAAACCAGTGGCAACATACATCGCCAAGATGCAATCAGAGAAGCGGCCTCTGATGGGCTGGATTTCAAACAGCCACCAACAAGGAAACCCTGGTTTGATGAGAAATGTCGGCAGGCAAATGCAGCCAAACAACAGGCACTCAAAGCAGCGCTGCATAAAAGGACGAGAGCTGCTCATGGGCTCTATGAGCAGAAGAGGCGAGAAGAACGCCGATTTCTCAGAAGAAAAAAGAGAGGGCATGCGAAAAATGCCGTCGAAGATGTTGAGAGGATTAAAAGCAGGAATGAAGTTCGAAAGTTTTATGAACAGGTGAAACGAAATTCATATAGGTCCATAAACCTAGAACCGAAGGCTGCAAGGACGAAAGTGGAAACATCATAGTGGAACCGCAGTCAATGCTGAGGATATGGAAGGACCACTTCTGCAGACTGTATAACGGCGACGATAAACTGAATTCCGCTGTCAGGCAGGATGATCCATTCATTATAGCCGACGAAAGCCAACAATCCCGTCCTCCCGACTTAGACGAAGTAAAGATTGCTATATCTAAGCTGAAGTCTAATAAAGCTGCTAAAGCGAATGGCTTGAATGCCGAGCTCTTTAAAGCAGCTGGAAATAAGTTAGTTAGGAGCATGCACCAACTTATCTGAAAGGTATGGTCAGAAGAAAGCATGCCCGATGAATGGAACCTCAGTATTGTTTGCCCGATCCGGAAAAAAGGAGACCCTCTAAACTGCACTAACTATAGAGGAATCAATCTACTTAAAATCGCCTATAAAATTTTCTTTGCCGTAATATGTGAACTTCTAACGCCCATCGTCAACTACCTAATAGGTCCTTATCAGTGTGGTTTTAGACCAGGAAAGTCAACAGTTGATCAAATATTCACATTACGGCAGATCCTGGAAAAAACTCAAGAACACCAAATCGACACCTACCATCCCCTCATCGATTTCAAGGCCGCATATGACAGCATCTACAGGGACGAGCTGTATAGAACCAGGTCTTGTTTTGGCATCAATGGAGGATTCACGCTGCTCCATAAAGGTTGAAAACAACTTAACAGAACCTTTCGATGACAAAAAAAGGTTTTAGACAAGGTGATGCGCTGTCATGCGATTTTTTAACATCGTGCTTGAAAGAATAGTGCAGAGCTCACACGTCAACACTAGAGGCACTATCCTTCAAAAGTCTGTCCAATTACTAGCATATGCTGATGACATTGACATAATCGGAAGAATTTAGCGTGATGTCAAAGGGTCTTTCGTAAGTATTGAGGCAGAGGCGGCAAAAATGGGTTTAACGGTTAATGAGGGCAAAACAAAGTACATACTGTCATCAAGAAAGGGTCAAAACTTAACCATCGACAGAAGTAACTTTGAGGTAGTCAAGGACTTCGACACCTTATTCTTAATCCGCTACTGGTCTTAACATCTGGGAATGAGCCACACAAAAAAAAATAAAAAGATTATAAATACGAATGGGAAAGAATAATATCAGTACATCTGGAGAAAGAAAAGTAACAAACTTTACATGAATTTAATCGGCGTCAAGGCAAACCAGCATTAATCCCTCATTATGGATGTACAAACGTGTGTCTGTCTATGTGTATATCAACTTAAACTTATGGCATCGGAGCGGCTTTGAGTGGGGGAGGTGGGTGTTTTTTAACTGTCTGCAGGCGATGTTGGAAGTGGAAAGTGGGAAGCGCAAAAACTGAATTCGATGGTGCATGTAGCACACGCAACCGAATAATTTATTGCGCATTATGACGGTTAATTAGGCGTTGCCGCCGTCGCGCCGCACCAAACAAGGACGAGAAAACGTCCTTGTCGTTGTTATCGTCGCCGTCGCCGCAACGAATGAAATATTTCCATATTTATATCTACACACATACGAGTAAGTACAGAATCCGGATGTGAGTCTGGAGCAAAAGCACTTAAAGCACTCTTATGGCATATAGTAGACATGCAGGTAGAAGTAGGTATATTTAAATTACCATTAATTGCTACGTCATACCATATCCCCAAGGATATTTTACTCTGTCTCGTTCAATATTTTTCCTCCTTTCTGAATGCATACATATGGAGTAGGTGTACATAGTATGTAGATGATGATGATAGTAAGTAGGTAGTTATGTTGGTAATGAGATGCAGTTGCTTTGCCTGTAGGCATAGGTACTTACGAGGTAAAAATTTAATTTTAATGCGATTCCATTAGCAAGGATGCTTGATGTTAAACTGAAACTAGAAAAGAAGAGAGAAGCATGTAGAGTGATTATGTATTGTCCTCTTTCAAAGCAGACATAGGAAGATAAGGTATAAGGTATACCTATACCTTACTTGAAACCCGAAATTTTAAAAGTTCTTAGGTTTAAAATGTTTTAAGAAGCTAAATATTATTGTATGGGAAGGTAGAGGATAGAAAGAATGCTTTTGGGTTTTCTTTCTGTGGTTGTTAACATTTGTCAGCCTCAAAAGACTACAACGGATTTACTTAAAATTTTCAATAAAGGCCCTAATACGGAAAATTTAATTTCTACTAAAGTTCATGCCTTGGGAATTGTTGGCTATCATGTGGGTTAGAAGTTGTACATTGTGAGACCACAAGAACATCTGAAAAATTCAAAACATTTTTTCTTATTTTCATGTTTAAAAGTTTTTCAATTCGGCGATTTAAAATTTTTTTTTCTAAAATATAGACTGGCATACCACACATTTAGATAACTTGCCATCTCGTCTGTAGATTTTTCTTCTTTAAAATTCATACAAAATAGTGATATAAATATTTTGTGTGAGTAAATAATTTAAAGTCAATATTGAAAATTTAGAATGAAACAACAACAACTTGTGTGTGCTACCACCAAGTTCATAGGCTGGAGTTATAGCTATTTCACGGGGGCCCACCCGATCATCAGACTCCGTTTTAGTGGTGCTTAATCGCTTTTTGTTCAATTTAATTTTTGAAGAACTTTTGCCCGAGCTGGGCTTGAACAAGCGATCTAGCGTGTGAGAAGCTAGTGCACTACGCACTACGCCACCGCACCCACATGAAAGTTGTAAGCCAATTACAGGTTTTTTCGTTCTATCGAACTATACTGAACCGAATAGCATTTTTCTAAGCACACACAAGTAATTGTTGTTGTTTTATTCAGTTTCTTTCTATTATCTCCTCTCTTTTTCATAAGCCAACGATTTCGATTGGATTCGTATGAGGAGGGAGATAAGGCGAAAGAGTTGACACGGGTCAAGATTTTTTAATTTTTACAATTCTAAGGAGGTTTTTGTATGAAATTTTATACTCGCAGTTTAAGGCAGCTGCTTGCCGAATTTACAATTGAAAATTTAGAATGAATATCTTTCAATATCTTTGTCTTCCTAATGCTTGTGTCGAACAACTTTTCTTATCAGTATTTTGTTGTTTTTGTAGGGTTTCGTGTTTTGTTAAAAAGGTTGTCAGGTGAATTTTTCAAAAAATTAACTAAAAACTTATCTGTAGAAAAGCTTGAAGGCCCTAGCGATTGGGCGAAATGGAAGTGGCAAATGGATATGCTTTTTCGTTCATATGATCTCAAGGAATCGTTTCCGGAGAGAAAAAATGTCCTCAAGTCACACCAACATAAAAAGTGGAAGAAAAGAAAGAACAACCCGATTGGTTGAAACAAGATGCAAAAGCTGCTTGCTTGATTTCTGCATCGCTTAGCTCACCGATCGCAGACCTTGTCTTAACATGTGAATAGTCCAAGGACATATGGGATAAGTTATGCGCTCGTTTCGAAAAAAGTAGCATTCAAAGGTTTAACATGTTAATAGACACTTTCTTCCAAGCAAGAAAAGATGAACAAGAGGACATCAGTGCACACATTGTTATATTACAAAAGCTTTTTGTAGATCGCAATGATGAACTAGCCAATCATAACGAAAAAACGAAAATACCCTTTCTGAACGGATTTTAAATAGCAGAATCATGTCAACCTTTGGTAAGGAAAATACCCTCTCTGAACGGATTTTAAATAGCAGAATCATGTCAACCCTTGGTAAGGAATTTGACAATTTTAGAGACTTGTGGGATACGATTCCTGCCGAAAAACAAACCCTGAACTTATTGATCGAGAAGTTATGGTAAACATTGAAACCAGAGAAACGAAACAAAATATCAAAGGTGATGGTGCTGCTTTTGTTGCAAGAGGAATTTTTAAAAAAAGAAGTAGCAAATATAGTTTTAAGTATTTTTCAAATGAAATACATAAAAAAAAAAATGGTAGACATGTGCATTCAAGAGGACACAAGCGTCCACAGGTTTTTCTCAAAACCCACCTCTGTCTATCAACTCCTACTCTCACCTCCCCGCGGTGAACATCGGATGCCTAGTAACCCAACTGGAGATTGGGTTCCAACCTCAGTGGAAAGTTGTTGGAGCAGCAAAGGAGAGAGGGGGGAGAGGTGTTTCCACTAAGGCACCTCTCCTTATCCAGGCGGCAGCGGACGAATTCTCGAGATGGATTCAACGGTGGCGTCTACAGTTCCAGTAAGGTTGAACTACTTAGTGAACACCTTATAGGGCTTCTTCGACATATTCGGAGCCCAGGCCTGTAAGGGGCGGTTTATCCGGTTCCCCTTCCTTGGAGTTATACTAAGGATCTGGCCCTCCAGGTTGGGGATTGCGCCGTCGGGGTGACTTCCTATCCACGTAAAAAATACCTTTAGTTGTGAAGCACCAATAAGCCTCGGATACGGACGGATTCACTGTTGACAACCCATGCAAACGACATAAGGACAACGATATGCACGTGGAATGTTAGGTCCCTTAACAGACCACGTGCAGCCGAACAATTAGGGAAAGCCCTAAACTGCTGCAAGGCAAACTAAAAGACTGCGATATATACTACAGCGACTGCTACCGAGAACAAAGACAGCGTCTATTTGGGTGTGGATTTGTTGTTGCAACTAGACTCGAGCAAAAAACTTGAGTTTCAACAGTGTGAGCGAGCGCATTACGACAATCCGCATCAAGGCTAAATTCGCCAACATAAGCCTAATATGCGCGCATGCCCCAACAGAGGAGAAAGATGAAGACACCAAAGACATATTCTTCGAGCTCTTGGACAAGACATATGAGCAGTGCCCTAGCTATGACACTAAAATTGTCTTAGGAGGTTTTAATGCCAAGCTAGGAAGAGAAGACATCTTTGGTGGCATAATCGGGAGATACAGCCTGCACGACACCACCTCCGACAACGGATTCTGGCTGGTCGATTTAGCTGCGGGGCGAGACGTTCTGGTAGCTAGTACGCAGTTCACGCATCTCAATATCCACAAGGGGACATGGAAATCTCCTGATCAATCAACCGTCAACCAGATTGACCACATTGCGATCGACGCACGACACTTCTCTAGTATCCAGGATATCCGAATATTCCGAGAAGCCAACATTGACTCGGATAGCCAAGGTACGGCTACGGATATCCCGATCCAAGCCAAAACAAGGAAGTACTATGAGAAAATTCGATGTTAGACGGCTACAATCGCAAGAGACTGCCATGTCCTTTTCCGATCGAGTCTCTAATAACCTCTTAAGGAGTCTTATGCTTCCTGCATTAAGCATTGAAAACCAGTGGCAACATTGCCTTGCAGCCATCAGAGATGCCGCCTCTGAAGTGCTAGGTTTCACACGGCCACCACAGCGTAACCCCTGGTTTGACGACGAATGCGAAACAAGAGGCATACAAAACGGCGCTGCACAAAAGGATTAGAGCTGCTCGCGATCTCTACGAGCAGAAGAGGAGAGAGGAACACGGGCTTCTTAGATGGACAAAAAGAGAGCATAAGAAGCGCGCGATCAAGGAGATAGAGGGATGTCACAACAGGAATGAGGTTCGTAAATATTACCAAAAGGTAAAAAAAACCTCCCAAGGGTACCAGCCACGAACCGAAGCCTGTAAAGACGAACAGGGGAACATCGTAGTAGAACCGCAGTCGATGCTGAGAATATGGAAAGATCACTTCTCCAAATTATATAACGGCGATGACGAACCGAATTCCACTATAAGGGAGATAGAACCACTCAACCTCGGCGACGCAGATCAACAATTCTGACTACCCGACCTTGGCGAAGTGAAGATAGCTATATCTAAACTTAAGTCAAACAAAGCTGCTGGAGCTGGCGGCATCGCTGCCGAACTATTCAAAGCAGCAGGCGATGACTTGGTACGGAGCATGTACCAACTAATCTGCAAAATATGGTCGGAAGAAAGCATGCCCGATGAGTGGAATCTCAGCATAGTGTGCGTACAAGATCCTCTATGACGTATTATGTGCACGTCTGAAGCAATGGTCAACAACCTGATTGGTCCTTATCAGTGTGGCTTCAGACCAGGAAAGTCCACTATCGACCAAATATTCACACTACGGCAGATCTTGGAAAAAATCCAGGAGCTTCAAATCGATACCCACCATCTCTTTATCGATTTTAAAGCCGCGTATGACAGCATCTATAGGGTAGAACTCTACCGAGCAATGTTTAGTTTTGGCATCCCTGTCAAACTTATCCGTTTGTGCAGAATGACGATGGAGAATGCACGCTGCTCTATCAAGGTCGGAAAAGATCTTACCGATGCATTTGATGTCAAAAAAGGTTTTAGACAAGGCGATGCGACTTCTTCAACATCGTTCTGGAAAGAATTGTGCAAAACTCAACCGTCAACACTTGAGGCACAATCTTCCAAAGGTCCATCCAATTACTCGGATACGCAGATGATATTGACATAATTGGAAAATCAAAGCGTGATGTCAGTGGAGCGGTTTTGAGCATTGCGACGGAAGCGAAGAAGATGGGTTTAGTGGTCAATGAGGGCAAGACCAAGTATATGCTGTCATCAAAAAAGGACACTGAACAACCACGTCTTGGACAAAACGTCACCATGGACAGCTTTAACTTTGAGGTAGTTAAGGACTTTGTCTACCTAGGCACCGCTATTAATGCAGACAACGACACCAGCGCTGAAATCAAACGAAGAATAACTCTTGCAAATCGCTGCTTCTAGGGACCGAGCTGGCTGGAGACGCTTGTTGGTTGAGGCCCAGGTCCGCCTCGGACTGTAGCGCCACATTAAGTAAGTAAATAAGTAAATAAATTTTATATAATACATTGCAACGTTATATCAAAGAAGTATATTTTTTGAAAAAAATCAATTTGGTTTTTTTTTTAATAAAAAAAAATGAAAAAAAAAATTTTCCACCTCCAAAATTTTACGACTAAAACATGATTTTATTTCCAAAACAATTTTGAGCAACGAAAAATAATGTTTCTGACATTTGATAAAATTTTGAGAAAAATCGAATTGACCTTTTTTTTACAAAAAATAAAAACCTAAAAAAGAAATTAATAAAAGTTGGTTAAAATTGATTTTCGATTTAAATATTTTTTTTTAAATTGTAGACATTGGCTTAAAACTACTTTTATCTTCCAAAAAATATTGTTGTTAACATTCTGAAAAATTTTGAAAAAAATCGAATAGATGTGTTTTTTTACAAAAAATTAAAAACCGAAAAAAATTAACAAAAGTTGGTAAAAAATGATTTTCGACTCAAATATCTTTTCAAAAATTTGAATTATTGTTTTCAAACTGATTTTATCTTATAAGAAATATTGTTTTCAAAATTTGGTAAAATTTTAAAAAAATTCGAATTGACAGTTTTTTTACAAAAAATAAAACTCTAAAAAAAACAATACTAAAACTTGGTAAAAAATTTACTTTCGACTCAAAGAGCTTTACAAAAATTAAAAATTTTGGCTTCAAACTTATTTTATTTCACAGAGAGTATTTTTATATAAAATCGAACAGTTCGTTTTTTTCATAAAAAATAAAATCAAACTTTAAACAAACTTTTTAGACAAATCGACAGACGGTTGTCTCCAAAATTTTTAGAACGCCTGTTTTAATAGAAGAATTAAAGTGCGAAATTCGAATTCAACACAACTTAATTCTTTAACAGATTATTGTTTTGTTTGTGGGACATACAAAACACTTACCTTTGTGATCCAATGCATTAGTATTTGACAGATCACGCGGGATTTCAGACATGGTGTCAAAGAGAAAGATGCTCAGTATGCTTTGACATTTCATCGTGAATAGACTTACTAACGAGCAACGCTTGCAAATCATTGAATTTTATTACCAAAATCAGTGTTCGGTTCGAAATGTGTTTCGCGCTTTACGTCCGATTTATGGTCTACATAATCGACCAAGTGAGCAAACAATTAATGCGATTGTGACCAAGTTTCGCACTCAGTTTACTTTATTGGACATTAAACCAACCACAGGAATGCGTACAGTGCGTACAGAAGAGAATATTGCGTCTGTTTCTGAGAGTGTTGCTGAAGACCGTGAAATGTCGATTCGTCGCCGTTCGCAGCAATTGGGTTTGTGTTATTCGACCACATGGAAGATTTTACGCAAAGATCTTGAGCCCTAGAAAAGTTGGTAGAAAATCCGCTTTTTTATCGACAAATTTTGTTCAGCGATGAGGCTCATTTCTGGTTGAATGGCTACGTAAATAAGCAAAATTGCCGCATTTGGATTGAAGAGCAACCAGAAGCCGTTCAAGAACTGCCCATGCATCCCGAAAAATGCACTGTTTGGTGTGGTTTGTACGCTGGTGGAATCATTGGACCGTATTTTTTCAAAGATGCTGTTGGACGCAACGTTACGGTGAATGGTGATCGATATCGTTCAATGCTAACAATCTTTTTGTTGCCAAAAATGGAAGAACTGAACTTGGTTGACATGTGGTTTTAACAAGATGGCGCTACATGCCACACAGCTCGCGATTCTATGGCCATTTTGAGGGAAAACTTCGGAGAACAATTCATCTCAAGGAATGGACCGGTAAGTTGGGCACCAAGATCATGCGATTTGACGCCTTTAGACTATTTTTTGTGGGATTACGTCAAGTCTTAAGTCTACACAAATAAGCTAGCAACTATGCCAGCTTTGGAAGATAACATTTCCGAAGAAATTCGGGCTATTCCGGCCGAAATGCTCGAAAAAGTTACCCAAAATTGGATTTTCCGAATGGACCACCTAAGACGCAGCCGCGGTCAACATTTAAATGAAATTATCTTCAAAAAGTAAATGCCATGGACCAATCTAACGTTTCAAATAAGGAATCGATGAGATTTTGCAAATTTTATGCGTTTTTTTTTTTTAAAGTTCTCAAGCTCTTAAAAAATCACCGTTTATAATAGATGGTACACGATTTTAAAGTATGTTGTGATGCTGATGATGAAGATGATAAAAGTACCTACCCCTCAAAAAGTGAGCAACAAGTTTGGTTTTTCCAAATATATTAAGAAAACACTATTTAACCTTCAAATTCCTAACATTATATACATACTTTTAATTCCTAACAGATTTCAACATTTAGAACTAAAAATACCTTCTTCGAGAACGCTTAAACTTGTAGAGCATCTCAACAAAAAAAGGACCTAAACCTTGAAACATTTCATTACATTTTTCACAATTTTTACAATTTTTAGTTATTTTTTTTTTTAAAGATTTGTAAAGTAAAACAAAGTGACTTACCCCTTTCAATTTTTAATTTAAGAATACAGTCAAATGACTTCAAAAATGCATTAATTTTTAACAACACTACCGATACCGAACTCGCGAGGCGCGAAGAATACAAAACTAAAAACCACTAAAAAACCGGGACCTCTTTTTTCTTAAAATTTAACTTCGATATGCACTTTATTTATATTTTTCACTTTTTTACCGCATAATGAAAATATATACTTTTTAAACAAATTTTCTTTTTTATCAAGAAACACTAATCATCAAAAACACCAAATTCAAATTCAAATATTTGAATTAGACCGCCATTCAAAATTACCAGCGAACACTGCAATCCAACGGACCAATCAAAAATCCAGCTACGTATTGAATGAGAAAAAGAAGGAATTGTATGGCAGTTCACATTTTTTAAAACTAAAAAACAATGAACTCCGGAATGAATTTATACACATATTTTTAAACAAATTTAGACTATAACACTTACTTAACATTTTCCTTATATTTTTACTAACCCACAGTGAAAATTAATATTTTAATTAATTATTTTTTACTTTGCAATACGAGAACGAGACGATCGAGAGCACAAGAATTTCAGATTTCAGAAACTGTTACTGTGATGTGAGTGAAGATGAACTTGCTAAATATGACATAGCGATGGCGCTTTATTTGCTCTGCGTATTTTTTGGGTTACAATGCAATGCATGGATTCTAAGTTCGTCGAACTAAATAATACACTGAGCTTACAAGAGTGGATTGGGGAATCGAGTCGAAACTGAATTTAGATTTCAAACCTTGTATATGGATTGGCTGGATCGAAAGATGAACGAAATTTGATTAAAAATTGGAATTTTACTCGTAGTTACAAATTTGTATTATTTTATAAAAGAAACATATAGTTTTTGATAAACAAATATCATACATCTGAAGTAAACAAAATAAAATACAAGTAAATTAACTGGCGCGACAGTCGGTTGAAGACTATGATTTAGTGACTTTCAACTTTCAACCATTTTTGTGTGCGAGTCATTTGGAGGATGAAGGTGAGTGGCTAGTTGAACTTTTAGCATTGACTTAATCCGTATGACATATTTTCAGTTATTCTTATAAGAGTTGTAAATGGAATGGCCCAGTAAACAATTAGGAATTCCAATAAATAGGTCTGTTTGAGAGTAATTGGTTCGTTTTCACGAACTGTCAACTTCAAGACATGTTTGGATGCTTTTTTTTAATAAAAGGCAATAATCAATTCACTAGTAAGCAAAACAAAAAGAAAGGTTTAACAGTTTGGAGTCCCTTAGTAAAATATTAAATATGTAACAAATTGCTTTTTAAAAACAATACTTCTTTTGCATGAAACGACTAGGAAGTCAGTATCTTCTTTTATGGCTGAAACACCAACACCCTTCAATTTCGGCTTCGTCTGCTTTACGTTGGGCCTGCTTCGAGGTTGCTTTGAATGACATTTCTTAAATCCCACTTCTGTCATCAGCAGCTGTTATTTTTCTCAAAATAAAAAAAGAGGCTGGGATGCGACCCACACTGATAACTTCCCATCCCTTCTGTCGACTTGTCTTGCTAAGAAGTTTGTCTATATGTACTCGTATAAATTTTCACCAAATTTGCGTACTATTTTTTGTAGATTTTATTTTTTATGAAAAAACGGACGGAAATTACTGAATATCAAAAACAATATTTTCTGTGAAATAAAATAAGTTTGAAGCCAAAATTTTTAATTTTTGAAAAGCTCTTTGATTCGAAAGTAAATTTTTACCAAGTTTTAGTTTTGTTTTTTTTTAGAGCTTTATTTTTTGTAAAAAAAATGTCAATTTGATTTTTTTCAAAATTTTACTGAATGTTAACAACAATATTTGTTGAAAGATAAAAGTTAATTAAAGCCAATATCTCAACGTTTTGAAAAGATATTTGAGTCAAAAATAATTTTTACCAACTTTTGTTAATTTTTTTTTCGGTTTTTAATTTTTTGTAAAAAAACTGTCAATTTGATTTTTGTTCAAAATTTTACTGAATGTTAACAACAATATTTGTTGAAAGATAAAAGTTAATTAAAGCCAATATCTCAAAGTTTTGAATAGATATTTGAGTCGAAAATCAATTTTTACCAACTTTTATAATTTTTTTTAGGTTTTTATTTTTTGTAAAAAAACTGTCAATTCGATTTTCTCAAAATTTGTCCTAATGTTGAAAATAATATTTCTTATAAGATAAAATTAGTTTGAAGCCAATATTTTAAATTTTTGAAAAGATATTTGAGTCGAAAATAAATTTTTACCAAGTTTTAGTATTGTTTTTTTTTTAGAGCTTTATTTTTTGTAAAAAAATGTCAATTTGATTTTTTTCAAAATTTTACTGAATGTTAACAACAGTATTTTTTGAAAGACAAAAGTAAATTAAAGCCAATATCTACAAATTTTGAAAAGATATTTGAGTCGAAAAAATTAATTTTTGCCAACTTTTATACATTTTTTTTTAGTTTTTTTTTTTTTTAAACTGTCAATTCGATTTTTCTCAAAATTTGTCCTAATGTTGAAAATAATATTTCTTATAAGATGAAATTAGTTTGAAGCCAATATTTTAAATTTTTGAAAAGATATTTGAGTCGAAACCATTTTTTACCAACTTTTATACACTTTTTTTTAGGTTTTTATTTTTTGTAAGAAAACTGTCAATTCAATTTTTCTCAAGATTTGTCTTAATGTTGAAAACAATATTTGTTATTAGATTAAATTAATTTGAAGCTGTTATCTCAGAGTTTTGAAAAGATATTTGAGTCGAAAATAAATTTTTACCAACTTTTTAAAAATTTTGTTTAGGTTTTTTTTTGTAAAAAAACTGTCAATTCAATTTTTCTCAAAATTTTTCAGAATGTTGAAAACAACATTTCTTATAAGATCAAATCAGTTTGAATCGATATTCAATTTTTACCAACTTTTTTTAAGATTTTTATTTGAAAAACAAAATGTCAATTTGATTTTTCTCAAAATTTTATCAGATGTTAAAACATTATTCTTCGTTTCACAAAATAGTTTTGGAGATGAAATCATATTTTAGTCGTAAAATTTTGGAGGTGACATATTTTTTATGATTTATAGAAAAACCGTTAAATGGATTTTTTTCAAAAAATATACTTCTTTGGTATCACGTTACAATTTATTATATAAAATTTAATTCAATTCCCTTGCGTTTTTGTTTCGTAAGATATTTAGGGTTAACCAAAATTTTCACCTTTTTTTCAAACTGCTATGGTAAAAAAAACACCCACGCAATTTTCTTGAGAGCCCTTTCTGCATCTTTCCGCCTTATTATCTGTATAAAAAAATTTATTTGAAATCGATATTCTTCTGGTTTTTGAGCTATTGACGACGAAAAAACGTCGCGAACGTACAGACGTACGAACGAACAAACGTACACACGGACGCACAGACAGACGTCTTTCTAAAAATCTTTTATTTCGACTCTAGGGTCCTTGAAACGTCGAGAAATGTCAAAACGTTCAATTTGACAAATCGGACCCATTACAATAACTTCCTATGGGAAGTTAAAAATAGGTTAGCTTAGCTAGGTCAGGTTAGGTAAGGTTAACCTGGCTGCGAATTTAGAATTCACACACTTAGGCCAAAAAAAAGCCCCATTGTGATACCACATAAATATAGAGAATTACTTCTTAATGGTCGAACCATTTCGAGCTTTTTATAAAGCTTAGAAGATATTTGATATTTTTTTTAGCTATAGTTCACTGGGATTATCAAAAGAGTATTCTCCCAGATGAAGTTTGCGTCTTAGTGAATGAGCAGGGCAAGTGCAGAGCAGTTGGGAGATTATTTCCTCTTCTTCTTCGTCCATACAGCTCCTGCAGAAGTCATTTGAGGCTACACCAAGTCATATTGCGTTTCTGCCTATAAGACAGTGTCCCGTAAGGACACCTATTAGGGAGTTAATATGAAGTCTGCTTTGAAATAACAAGTCCTTAGAGCGCTTTAATTCCAGTGAAGGCAATGTGAGTTTTGTGGCTGCGCATGTTGGAAAATTGTGACACCTAGAAATGATATCGCAAAAGCTGTTTCTTTTAGCATAAGTTAACATGTAGCTATCGGTATACCTATCTTCTCCCTTTCAGGTGAAATAGGCATGACGGTTCCATTTTTACCGAGTTCATTGGCTCTACAATTTCCCGTGATGTCTCTGTGGCCCGGCAGCCAACATAGGTAAAGGTTAAATTGCTGCGCCATCTCCATAAGAGGCTATCGACAATAGAGGTCCGTTTGAGATTTGGTTGAGACACCGTCAAGGGATTTAAAAGCAGCTTGACTGTCCGCCAACATTCAATTGTAAACTAATTTTGATGTCTCTCACTATAACGATTCATTTTTATGGGGAAACTACTTATGCATATTTTTGAGCTTAAATTCACTTTGTAAACAAAATTTGGAACTGCTAAGCGTCTTTTAAACGATATGCGTTTATATGACCTCCAATTTCCAAAGTCGCAAAGATATGGCGAAAAATAGAGTCCTATTTCAAAATATGAAAAATCGTTTTTAACTTTCAAATGTTATTATTAAATTTTGTGGCCCACCCAACAGCTTAGACCCATTTATTGTTTAAAGTGATTTCTTTATATGAATTCGATGAACAAGGTCAAGTTCATAATGGTTTTTATTATGAGCATAGATACGATGTTCGAAAGTACGTGTTGAGCTTCATTCTATTGTGTTATTGGCTTACGCATTTATATACATACATACGTCATTAATTCATATACATTCATACATACATGTACCTTAAACTTGTAGCTTTTACTCCTCTAGTGCGTGTACGTGTGAATATCACGTACACGCACTAAAATTGAAAAAGGCTAAAAGCCCTTATTTTTGCCAGCCAGTTAAAGTTAGCATCTGGTTTTAATAGATTTTCGTTACGACAGAAGTATGAACTGACCTTTAACATTAAGTATGTAGGGTTTATAAGAAGACAAACATTTTTTTCTTTGTTTGCTTAGATAGCCTTATTTCATGATACCATTAGTTTTATAGTAGTGTGGTGAGCGTTGAAGACGGTGCTTAATCGATTTTGTAATAAAGCTTAAATTTTGTTTGGTCTTCTTATTTTCGTTCTTGTACATGCTCATGTACAGTAGGTTCGATCCAAGGTAGGTGAACTCCTTAACCTCAAAATTGCTGCTACCAACAGTGACGTTTTGTCCTAGGCGGTGGACAGATGTTGCTTTGTTTGTTGATAACATGTACTTTGTTTTGTCCTCATTCACTTCAAGACCAACTAATTTCGCCTGTTCTTCAATCGCTGTGAAGGCCTCAAGCACAGCTCTCTTGGATCTACCGATTATGTCTATGTCGTCCGCATAGCCTAGGAGCTGGGTGGATTTGTTGACGATAGTGCCCTCCATGCTCACACCTGCCTTACGCACTATCTGCTCCAGGACTATGTTGAAGAAGTCACATGACAACGCATCTCCTTGTCTAAACCCTGTGCAAGTTTGGAATAACTCGGATGAACTATTACCCATTTGCACACTGCACTGCGTATTGTTTAGCGTCATGCGGCACAGCTGGATTAGTTTGTTCGGGATCCCGAATTCAGACATCGCCATCATAAGCTCCTGGCGGTGGATGCTATCATAAGCAGCTTTAAAGTCAATGAAAAGATGGTGGGTTTCGAAAGTCGTTGGTCTTTTCCAGGATCTGCCTCAGAGTGATTATTTGGCCTATCGTTATCGACTAGTCAGTGAGTATGCATTCTTTCTCCCACACTTTGGTGATGACCTGGCGCATGCGGTTTATCAAAACACTTTCTCCACTTTTAAAGAGTTCCGCGGGTATGCCATCCGACCCGGCGGACTTGTTATTTTTTAGCTTTTGGATGTCTTTTTCTACCTCTTCTCTGCTGGGGGCTGGGACAGGGTCTTCATTGACTGGTCTTGCTTCTCTTTCGTCATTATCTTGCTTGACATTTTGCGCATTCAACAGATGTTGGAAGTGCTGCTTGAAAACATCTACAATTATCTGTGCTTCGGGGACTAGGTTTCCTTCAATGTTTCGAAGAGCTTGTGTTCTGGTTCTGAAACCAGAAACTAATTGTTTCGACCTTTTAAAGAAACGTCGGGTGTTGTTCTTGGCCTGAGACTCCTCTAGATCTTTGAGCTGAGAAACTGCGGATACTCTTTTCTTCCTTCGCATGGTCTTTTTCTCATTTCTCCTTTTCGTGAGGTACTCTTCCCTTGCTGCTCTTTTTTCCGTTGCAGCATCTGCACACGTTCATTTTCTGTCCCTCTTTTCAATATCACGCTCTCATCATCATACCACGGGTTCATTTCGGGGGTGGCTGGTAACCTATGGTGGTCTCGGACACATTTTTTTATTTCGTGATATTGGTTCCACAATGTGTTGACGACTGTAGTATTTGGGAGGACGGCGGCGGAGAGTAACTCGCTCAGGCGCTTACTGTAGTCTCTGGCATTCTCCAGTGTGCTAAGGCAACCGATGTTGAACTTCTTTCTTTGGGCTGCACCTGTTTTTTTGAGCTCTAAACTTAGCCAGTACCAGAAAGTGGTCAGAGTCGACATTTGCTCCTCGGAAAGTGCGCACGTTCAGGATGTTGGATGCGTGCCTTGCGCCGATTAGCACATGTTCTATTTAGTTGGTGGTTCGACCATCCAGAGATCGCTAGGTTGCTGTGTAGATCTTCCGTCTTGGAAACTGCAGCAAAGTCAATTAGTCGAAAGCCGTTATCTGTTGCTTCTTCGTGGAGGCTTAGAAATCCTCCTTGCTAGACTCCTCAGCATCATCGGAAGGGGCGTGTGCACATATTATACTGATGTTCTGTAATGTAGCCTTGATGCGGATCACAGCCAGGCGATCACTTATTGGTTTGAAATCCATGACTTTCGATCTAAGCCGATTTCCCACGACGAATCCGCATCCAAATATATGCAATCTATGATGACATCTATAATAAATGTCGCAATTCTTTTTCTTCATTGTTTCTGATCCTATCCATCGTATTTCATGGATCGCAGTAATATCTGCCTTATACTGCGAGATGACAGATTCAAGTTTCTGAGTTGCACCTGGAGTGTAGAGGGTTCTTACATTCCAGGTACAAACTCTCAATGCGTAGTCCGTTGTCGTTCTGATTACCATAAGAGTTGGTTCATTATACGAGGCTGGTATCTCTCTCATAACTTTCAAGTTTTTCACTGTGGATGGGTTGTTAGTCCCTTGCACTAACCTCCAAATTTGTTGGGCCGTTGATGAGGTGCTTTTTCCCGATTTTGCACCAGCGCGTACAAGTTTCGCAAGTTATATCCGGTGGTTACCACGAGGAGGTAAAGTGAACACTTGGTGTGTAGGAAAAGATGCAGCATAAGCCCCCAGATCCTACAACACCCCACCAGCAATGTTCCTAGTAACATGCTCAATTGCAAAACAATTTTATTTTTATTTTTCTTCTCTGGATAGTATCACTTTTTGTAGCTGTCAAATTCTTTCCAGAGCCCATGTGTGCTTCAAATTTAATTAAAGCAGTTGTTTTCAACACTCTTTTGGAAATTTTATACAAATGTTTTTAAAAAATTGCACTCATAAACTGCTGCATAATTTTATTCGCAATGGCCTCATCCAAGTAAAACACTTTTTAAACCCTTTTTTATTAGTTCATTATTTGATATTAGGAAATTCCAACAGTCGTTTCTAAACGTTTTCGGGTACAACACTCCCACCAGCTATACAAAGGAAAAATCGATTGCAAAATGTTTAGCCTCATGGCTCATCCTGGTGGTTGGCAGTTTATTTTGGGTCAACCAATATTTCTACTTTATTTCTTGAGAAAAATGGACATGACATTACGAAAAAAATTGAGGTCCCCGATTTCACCCGTTTGGTAAAAAATCGATAATTCGAATTTTCTCAAAAACGAACTGATTGTTTTAAAACATTTTTTTCTTAATTTGGCTTCTTTCAATAAAAAAATATAGAACCATCAAAAATTTTGAAACGGTCTTAATATTTAATTATAAAAAATTTCATTGTTATTATTTTTGGTTTTTTATAAAATATTAAAAACATTTTTTTGAAATTTGATATCTCGAAAAAGGTCATTATTTTTTTACGAAATTAATATGTTAAAATATATTAAATAAGCTCTTAATAATTGCATGCTAAAAATACTTCTGACAGCAGGAATAGATTCAGGAGACGTCGCTTCGTCGCGTCGTCTTGGACGATGATTTCTTTGTTGTCGAAGACCAGCAGGAGAAACCAGAGGCCGTGGGGCTGCTTTTCAGCAAGCGTACAAGGTGAATCCTAGCATTCGCCCTAATCACGACCTGGAGAATAGAGCCCAGCCAGGACCACTTCTACCTGCGTAATGACATAACGCAGTGGCGATCCAAGAACCTGAGTTTTACCAGGTTCAATGCCGAAAACTTGGCAAATGCCATCATCGCCGGGCAAAACGGGACTAATACCCTATTAGTCACATCGACGATTCATTAAAGAAAAAGAAGTCAGCAGATGTCGATGGTATATCAAACATTGTACTTCGACATTTACCTCAGGAAGCTGTGGACGTTTATACCACTCTGTTTAACAACGTTCTGAATAATGCATATTATCCGGTCCGTTGGAAAACAGCTGTAGTACATCATCTCCCGAAAAAGGGAAAGGACAACTTGAAACCGGCAAATCTCCTGTCGATAAATCTGCTGCCGAGTATCAGTAAGGTATTCGAGAAGATTATAATTAGAGCTCTGTCCAAGGTGGCTGAAAACAAGAAAATAATTCCGGATAATATGTTGCTTTAAGGCGGGACATGACACTATGGACCAAATCGACAGCCACTGGCGAATAAAGAAAGGTGTAGTAAAGTACCTTTCTATCTGCTTAGATCATATGAGTGCTGCTCTGGCCAGAGCTAGGGCAGCCTTTGACCTGACAAATCGGTTGTTTTTTAGCAGCCGTCTTGACAGCAGGGTGAAGGTGATTTGCTACATGCCCCTTATCCAGCCGATGATTGCCTATGAGTGCATGGTATGGTTCAACGTTGCTCCATCCCAAATGGAAAAGATTCGGGTGTTTGAGAGACAATGTCTGCGAGGACTAAACAGAACAGAGTCGGAGTCCAAACATTACTATTCCAACTAGGTTCTATACAACAGAGCCAACATAAACAGAATAGATAAATTCTCGCTGATGCTTGGTAGAGGTCACATAGCCACAGCGATGTCGTCGACTAACAGCTTAGTTTTTTGGGCTTACTACTACCCGAACAATGAGTACTACGAAAGTGCACGTTAAAGTGGCAACATTCTGCGCGAAGCTTTTCTCTATTTAGACAATCGAGGGCTGATATAGGATAGGGAGGCGGTTCTGCAAATCTACCACGTCAGCCCTGAACCTGTAGATAGGCGACTCCTTTACAGTCGAGACGTCCTCGCACTAGACGGAGCCGAGTGCCTTCGGTTCCTTAGGACTGTTTCCGATAGGGACCCAAGAGATAGGTGAGGCAAGAGAACCAGTTTTGGTGGCTTCAAATCGATAATTTCATTTAAAAAAAATACACAAACAAAATTTAGAGGCTTTTCTAGTTTTTAAGTAGATGTGAGTATTTTTAAGTAATATTATTGGTTTTGGTTCGTTTTAAGTAGTTTTAGTATTATAATTGGTTTTAGTGTTACTTTTTTATTAAGTTTTTTAACTTCCCATAGGAAGTTATTGTAATGGGTCCGATTTGTCAAATTGAAAATTTTGACATTACTCGACGTTTCAAGGTCAATAGAGTCGAAATATAAGATTTTTAAAAAGATGTCTGTGCGTGCGTGTGTACGTACGTTCGTACGTCCGTACGTCCGTACGTTCGCGACGTTTTTTTCGTTGTCCATAGCTCAAGAACCAGAAGAGATATCGACTCCAAATAAATTTTGTTATACAGATAATAAGGCAGAAAGATGCAGAAAGGGCTCTCAAGAAAATTGCGTGGGTGTTTTTTTTTACCATAGCAGTTTAAAAAAAGGCGAAAATTTTGGTTAACCTTAAATATCTTACGAACCAAAAACGTTAGTGTTACATACTCACCCTGTAATCGTTGAGTAACATTGCTACCAACAATCACAATAGAAATGACGGTGGATTTTCATCTGTCATTTAGATACACGAGGTGTGCACGTTTTGGCATTCATTCGCGCTTAACCTTTCTTACAACTAACTACTAAATAACCAATTGTATTAATTGTAACTTAAAACCTAAATATATATGTGAACTCAATTATATTGTATAAACTACCTAATTTGTTTAATTAAATACAAGTACACAATAGTGGCGACGAGGATGGGATCGCTGGGAATTTTGTAAAAATCGCATATGGCCGATTCCTCCGCAGACGAAGAAATTGAAACCAGCGATCTCGATAAAGAACTTCCCGCGATAAAGACAGAAGATTCTACCTCTACGAACAATTTTACTACAAATACAATGCCTACGGAAAAAACTTCAATTTCGATCGGACACATTGAAGCGTTCGATATATCCAAACAAGCTACTTGGGGGTCTTACAAAAGACGATTTGATATCTTTTTAGAGGCCAATGAAGTCACAGCAGCAGGTCTTAAACGAGCAACATTTCTCACTGTTTGTGGAGCACCTTTATTTGATCTATTGGAATCCCTAATTTCTCCGAGAAAGGTAACCGAACTTGATTATGATACAATTTGTAAGACTCTTTCTGATCATTTCTCTCCACCCCCTTCTGAGATTGCATCATTCTACAATTTCTTTAAGCGCGACCAACTTCCCGACGAAAAAATTACAGACTATGTTGCAGAGCTTCGAAAAATTGCAAGCCAGTGCAATTTCGGCAGCTCGCTGGATCGCATGTTAAGAGACCGATTTGTGTGCGGACTTCGTGATAGCCGTTTACAACAGGAGCTCATATCAACACCAGCACTTACATTCCAAGCCGCTCAAGAGAAAGCAGCTGCAGCAGAAGCAGCAATCCGTAGTTTACAAATGATCAAAGCAAATGTGCCTACATCAAGCAGCAGTGATGACCAAGTTAACGCTGTTCAGAAAGTTCTCACAAAGGAAAAGCATAAAAAGCCAAAATACACTAAAAACAATTCAGTTGTCTCTCAGTCAGGTGCATGTTATAGCTGTGGAGGTTCGCACTTACGTTCTGCCTGCAAGTTTCGCACAGCTGTCTGCAACACATGTGGCAAAACTGGACACATAAGTAAGGTATGTAGGGGTGGGAAGAGAGATGGTCAGGGTCATAGAAGTAACAAGTCAGCGGCAAATTCTATCGTCAATCAGATTTTATGCTTTCCAAATTTAAAAAAACAAACAAATATAATTTTAAATGGACGTAAATGCGAGTTCGAAGTGGACTCCGGTTCCAACTTCACAATCATTTCTGATTCTAGCTTTGATAGGTTGTGGCCACAATTCAAACCAAAACTGTCGAACGTAGCATTAAAAATTATGGACTTTCAAGGAAATGCGATAACATTTAAAGGCGAGTGTCCAGTTAATGTCTGGTACAAGGGCCGAGAAATTCGAAATTTATCACATCTCATTGCTGCTGGTACGCGCACGAACATTTTAGGTTGCAATTGGTTTGCGGCTTTAGGAATATCCATTCAAGGAGTTCATTCCCTTCAATCATCTTCAATTGTTCATGAAGTTGTAAATGATTACCGTGATCTGTTTTCTAATGAATTGGGGGTTTATTCAGGACCAGCCATATCTCTTGCGGTGAACCCAGAAGTTGCACCAATTCATTTACCGGCTAGAAGAATACCTTTTGCGATTCGAGCAAAGGTAGAAGCGGAGTTAGACCGCATGGTGTCACAGGGTATTCTTGAACCTGTGGACTATTCAAGGTGGGCGACACCAATTGTTCCCGTTTCAAAACCAAATGGTTCCATACGCATTTGTGGCGACTACAAGGCAACCTTGAACAAGGCGTTACAACCACATTGCTATCCAATTCCTTCAATGCACGAGCTTATTGCAAATCTACCACAGGGGCATATCAGCAATTACTGTCGATGACGAAACTGCTCAAGCTCAAACTATAATTACGCATAAAGGTGCATTTAAGGTAAAAAGACTGCAATTTGGAATTTCTTCCGCTCCAGGCGAATTTCAAAAATGCATGTCAGGTTTGTTGCGTGGCATTGATGGTGTGGTGTGCTACTTGGATGATGTTGTAGTTGTTGGTGAAAACTCTGAAGGTTTAGCTCGACAACTTCGAACTGTTTTTGATAAAATACGTACAGCTGGTCTTAAATTGCGGAAAAAAATGCATGTTCGACGTGCCGTCCATTAATTTCTTGGGTTTTCGAATAGATGCCAGCGGAATACATCCCTTGCAAGAAAAAATACTTTCGATACAGAATACGCCCCCACCTAAAAACAAAAGCGAGCTCCAAGCGTTTTTAGGACTCTTAAATTTCTACCATTCTTTTCTTCGTTCAAAGGCTACGTTGGCGGAGCCTCTTCATAGACTTCTAGATAAGGATTCACCATGGAAATGGACAAAGATTCACCAAACTTCTTTCGCGAACCTTAAGAATCTTTTATCATCTGATAGTGTGCTAATGCCGTTCAATGAGAAACTACCGGTCATACTTACGTGTGACGCTTCACCTTACGGAGTGGGTTCCGTCCTAGCACATTTATTGCCAGATGGGTCAGAGCGTCCGATTTCATATTATTCAAAAACTCTAAAAAAATCAGAACGGAACTATGCACAAATAGATAAGGAAGCGCTAGCGATTATCACAAGTATCAAAAAGTTTCACGAATATTTGTACGGCAGACCATTCTTGATATATACGGACCACAAACCGTTGTTGGGTTTGTTTTCACCCTGCAAACCCACTCCAAATACCATTTCAGAGAGGATGCTTCGCAACATTATTTTCTTAAGCGCCTACAATTACAATCTGCAGCACAAACCAGGAAAGGAAATCGCTCATGCCGATGCGTTAAGTCGTTTACCAGATGACAAATCGATTGATTCTGAACAAGACGAAGAAGAAGAAGTAGTCTTAATGATCGAACTACTAGATTCGCCACTGCTACAGGCGAACGACATTGCAAAAGAGACCAAAAAAGACAAGATATTGTCAAGTGTCTTACACTGGACTTTAAGAGGTTGGCCAACTACAACTGAACCAGACTATAAGGTGTTTTTTGATCGAAGGAACGAGATTTCATCTATCAGAGGCTGTTTAGTATGGGGTCAGAGAGTGATAGTCCCTGAAACTCATCGTTCAAAGCTTCTAACCGCACTTCACGCAAACCATCCTGGGATAGTTCGTATGAAGGCTTTGGCAAGGAGTTATGTTTGGTGGCCGAAAATGGATTATGACATCGAACAGACAGTAAAGCGGTGCAATATCTGCCAGCAAACGCGTTCTGACATATCTCCTATCAAAGGATATACTTGGGAGGAAGAAAAAAATCCTTGGTGCAGGATTCACATAGACTTCGCGGGTCCATTCAAGGGAAATCTTTTCTTTCTAGTTGTAGACTCACACTCCAAGTGGTTGGAGGTACATCAGCTGTTTGCTATCCATGGCATACCCGATGTCATTGTTTCGGACAATGGCTCAGCGTTTACATCCTATGATTTTAAAACATTTTGCGAAAATAATTTAATAAAACATATCTTTTCAGCTCCATTTCACCCATCAACAAATGGCCAAGTGGAGCGAATGGTACGCACTACAAAAGAATATTTAAAAAAGGTTCCAAACGGAGATATTCGTTTACGTCTAGCACGATTCTTGTTAGATCAACACGTAACACCACATTCTTCTACTGGGCGGTCACCTGCGGAGTTGCTTTTTAATCGGCGACCTCGCACATATTTCGACAAACTGCATCCTGAATCGATACCAATTCAAGTACGAGGTTCACAGCAACAAGATGTCTCGAAGCAAAACAATTACGATAGTGGTGAACCAGTTTGGTATCGGAATTATGCACAAGGACCAAGATGGGAACCAGGTCTAATATCAGAAGTTAAGGGTCCTGTTTCTGTAGTCATCGAATCCAAAGGTGGGAAGGAAATTCATCGTCATGCAGATCAGATCCGTCGTAGGTCTGTAGAGCAGAGATCTGACAATCCTACAGCAGATATGCTACCACCACCAGTTGTTACGTCATCAGCAATTCGACCAGAACCTCGCCGATCAGATAGGCTTCGCGAAAATACTCAGCCTATTGTAGTACCCATACAACCTGAAGTTCGTCGATCGGATAGACTCCGCAAAAAGACTCAGACTTCGGAAGTAGTTTCATCTTTGGGCGAAGGAGTGTTACATACTCACCCTGTAATCGTTGAGTAACATTGCTACCAACAATCACAATAGAAATGACGGTGGATTTTCATCTGTCATTTAGATACGCGAGGTGTGCACGTTTTGGCATTCATTCGCGCTTAACCTTTCTTACAACTAACTACTAAATAACCAATTGTATTAATTGTAACTTAAAACCTAAATATATATGTGAACTCAATTATATTGTATAAGCTACCTAATTTGTTTAATTAAATACAAGTACACAATAGTAAGAGACTTGAATTAAATTTTATATAATAAACTGTAACGTGCGTGATCTCAAAGAAGTATATTTTTTGAAAAAAAATCCATCTAACGGTTTTTTTTATAAATCAAAAAAACTGAAAAAAAAATTGTCACCTCCAAAATTTAACTACTAAAATATAATTTCATCTCCAAAACAATTTTGAGCAACGGACAACAATGTTTTTGAAATCTGATAAAATTTTGAGAAAAATCGAATTGACAGTTTTTTTACAAAAAATAAAAACCTAAAAAAAATAATAAAAGTTGGTAAAAATTGATTTTCGACTCAAATATCTTTTCAAAACTTTGAGATATTGTTAAAGATTCACTTTTATCTTTCAAAAACTATTATTTAGAATGTGCAGTAAGATTTTGAAAAAATGAAATTGATAGTTTTTTTTACAAAAAGTTAAAAACCGAAAAAAAAATAACAAAAGTTGGTAAAAATTGAATATCGACTCAAATATCTTTTCAAAACTTTGAGATATTATCTTTAATTTACTTTTATCTTTCAAAAAATACTGTTGTCAACATTCAATAAAATTTTGAATAAAATCGAATTGACAGTTTTCTTACAAAAAATTAAAAACCGAAAAAAAGATTAATAAAATTTGGTAAAAATTGATTTTCGACTCAAATATCTTTTCAAAACTTTGAAATATTGGCTTCAAAATAATTTTATCTTATAAGAAATATTGTTTTCAACATTCGGTAAAATTTTGAGAAAAATCGAATTGACAATTTTTTTACAAAAAATAAAAAACCTAAAAAAATGTATAAAAGTTGTTAAAAATTGATTTTCGACTTACACTGTCGGACAAATTAAAGTGCAAAATTAGTTTTCTCTTTTTCTTATCACTGTTATTTAAGAGTAAAGATCATTTATCGCTCTTTTTCATGATCTGACGTAACATAACATAATGTCATTTATTGACGATCTGTAAAAACTATCCCGTTAATTGCTTTTTCTATTTGTTATGAATTGCTTGAATATTGAAACACATAAAGTTGAAACGCGACAAAATAAAGTGCAGTTTCTGTTTTTTCTCTTATTTATTGATAAGAAAATAATAATTTTTAAGAAAAAAACTACAAATCGAAGAGATATTCAAAGGTAGAAGCATTAATATAAATTTATAATTATTTGAGTGAATAGTTTCAATTAATATGTGAAAGACTTTAGGATGAAAGCGCTGAAGCTGGAAGTGAAGGAATTGCTAGTTTTGGACTGTCAACATGGGTTGACATTTGAAATTTTTGGGAAAGCCTACAATATGAATGGGAGAATATTCCAGCTGACATCTTAAAAAACTTGGTGTATAGCATGCCCAAACGTCTTGCAGCAGTTATACAGAATAAAGGAGGAGCCACGAGCTATTAAGTTTTTTACATTAGTAATGTTTTTTTTTTGAATTGTTGATATTTTTTTGTTTATTTTTTTGAATTTACACTTTATTTTGTCTTCTTTATGTGTTCATGATGTTGTGATATCTTTTCATTTCTTACCTTAATTTTGTATATAACCTTTCATTACTACTTATAAAATCGTAAAATAGGCTTAAGATTAAAAATTAATTGTTTGTTCGACTGAAAATGAATTAAAACATTCCAAAAATAAACAAATAAGAATAGGAATTTGACTTTGCACTTTATTTTGTCCGACAGTGTATATATCTTTTCAAAAATTGTAGATATTGGCTTCAAACTTATTTTATTTCACAGAAAATATTGTTTTCAATATTCAGTAATTTTTATATAAAAATCCAACAATCCGTTTTTTCATAAAAAATAAAACGCAAATTTGGTAAAAATTGATACGAGTACATGTAGACAAACTTTTAAGCAAGACAAATCGACAGACGGGATTTGAAGTTATCAGTGTGGGTCGCATCCCAGCCTCTTTTTTACTTGCGACATATAGGAACTATATGGCAAGTTTTGCATTCGTGCAAAATTTCGAACTCGAGATTTTAATCAAACATGATATTACGATGGTAGAGAAGTCGAAAAAAGTGGGTCCCGGTCGGTTTTGTCTGTCTGTCCACGCTCCTACAGCATAAACCATTGGGTCGATTGAGTTCAAACTTGGAAGTTAAGGTTTTGAGCAGATTCGCGTTAGGCGTTTTTTTCAATTTTTTTTTAAGACGAAAACTAACAGTGGTCACAATACAATTTTTTTGGTCAAAACACGAAAATTCGAACTTTCTCAAAAACAAACCGATAGATTTTCTTTAAATTTTCTCTTAAATTTTATTTTTGAACTTGGCTTCTTTTAATAAGAAAAACAAATTTTTTATTGCTCAGGAAAGGTGCCGCTCATAGAACCGTTATTTTGTTTTTTAATTTTCTCAGCAACTTATTAACCGATTTCAATAATTTTTTTTCTGAATAAGCTCTTATATTGCTTTAACAATATTTGATTATCAAAAGTGCAATTTTTTATTGTTTGGATTTTTAAAAAAATATTGAATTTTATTTTTTCAAAATTCGATATCTCAAAAACGGGTCAACATTTTTTTACGAAATTCAAATGTATAGCGTATATTAACAATCTCTAAACAACTGCGTACCAAAAATATTTTTAGAACAAAATTGAAAAATTTAATATATAAAAAATTAATTTAAAAAAAACGCTCTAACGATTTTCAAAAAAAAAATCAAATGTTTTTTTATTTATAAAATGGCATTTAAATTTTTGAAGACAAATTTATTTTTCGGGCGAAATTTTGAATCTTAAAATAATTTTTTTTTAATATTCAAACTGTGCATGAGCCCGAAAGAGCGCATTATTTTGACAAAATTGTAATTACATTCCTAGCTTTTATCTAAATTAGTGCATTTGGTGCATATGTATGTATTTTTATAACTAAAATTATTGTAAATACCAACGATATGGCCGCGCCCATGCAGCCCAACTGTATCGGATTAACGAATATGATATATTTAATCAACAATCTATTTTAAAGTGTCTATCAAGAAGTAATATCTTGGTAACTTTGTATATGTGATTTTAAAATATTATTCTTTACGAATAAGGTTGTTTCACACATGATTTACTTGCTTCGCGCAAGCAGCCACAAACTTTAAAATGCGGAAACCAAATGTCAAAGCTTCACCAACAGTTCTCGTACATTTTGCACGTGAATTGCCCGTGAACGAAAATTCTCCACTTTGTTCTCCACTCAGCTTCACGAGCAAGTTCACGGGTGAACCAAAAACTGAAATTTGTGTGGGTTCACGAGATGGTTCACAAGTATGTACTAGGCTTAAAAGTTTCTGCTCATGAGAGTACTATGGTTTTTATATACAAAGATCGTTCGGTTTTTTTTTTGACAAATTAAATGGCATTTATATCTTTAAAGACAAACTTATTTTACGGGTATATTTTTAAATCTTATATAAGTACTTTTTTAAACAGACTCTTAGCATACAGGAGCAAGTTCGTGCGACCCAGTCGTGCATTTTATTTGTTTTATAATACAAAATAATGATAAAGATACCAAGTTTTTTTTTTATTTTTCTTGGTTTTAGATTAAGTTCTTGTTATTTCCCATAGGAATTATTGTAATGGGTCCAATTTGTCAAATTAAAAATGTTGACATTTCTCGACGTTTCAAGGTCCCTAGAGTCGAAATAAAAGATTTTTAGAAAGATGTCTGTGCGTGCGTGATTGAAAAAAAGTTGAAAATTTTGGTTAACCCTAAATATCTTACGAACCAAAAACGCTAGAGACTTGAATTAAATTTTGTATAATATATTGTAACGTTATATCGAAGAAATATATTCTTTGAAAAAAATCTATTTAACGGTTTTTTTATAAATCAAAAAAACTGAAGAAAAAAATGTGTCACCTCCAAAATCTTACGACTAAAATATGATTTCATTTCCAAAACAACTGTGTGCAACGAAAAACAACGTTTTTGACATTTGATAAAATTTTGAGAAAAATCAAATTGACAGTTTTAAAAATAAAATAAAAATCTAAAAAAAAACATTACTCAAAGTTGGTAAAATTCTAATATCGATTCAAATATCTTTTCAAAAACTTGAAATTTATTCTTCAAACTTTTATAAGAAATATTATTTTCAACATTCTGAAAAATGTTGAGAAAAATCGAATTGACAGTTTTTTTTACAAAAAAATAAAAACCTAAAAAAAAATTAACAAAAGTTGGTAAAAATTGATTTTCGACTCAAATATCTTTACAAAAATTTGAAATATTGGCTTCAAACTTATTTTATTTCACAGAAAATATTGTTTTCGATATTCAGTAATTTTTATAAAAAAAATCTACGCAAATTTGGTAAAAATTAATACGAGTACATAATAGACAACCTTTTAAGCAAGACAAATCGACAGACGGGATGGGAAGTTATCAGTGTGGGTCGCATCCCAGCCTGTTTTTTAGTATTAAAATTGTTCTTAGGCCGCATAGGGCCAGTAAGATATTTTTTTTAAGATTTTAAAAATTACTTTAAGATGTTGATAAAATGAATAAATAAAACGATATCTTAAAAACGTTTAAACTCATTTCGAAAAATCTTCTTCCTTAATTTTTCCGAAAGTGTAGACTTTTCAAATGATCCTAATGTAAACATCATATCAGATCCATGATCTGAAAATTTGGAACGCTTATTTTGAAGTGATTTGGGTGTTTTTTGTTTTTAAAAAGCAATTTCCGAGAGCACAATTCTTCCATAGCGATTAGACTAAGATTGATGTTATAAAGCTTATAACCTTTCTAAATAAAAGGTTTATAGAACTCTGGAAGAAGAACAGGGTGTTCCAATGGTCTCCCATCTAAATTGTTAATTTGGTCTCTGCATTTTCATAAATGTTAAAGTGGAGTCAATTTTACGTACATACTATTAATTTTGATACCTAGTGAGTGTTGTGTCAAACTTATTTCGTTCCAGTACATCAAATAAAAGCTCCTTTTATGTTTTATATTTATTAGTCTTTATTTTTTGCTAGTTGTTTGCTTTGCATAATGCTGATTTCCATTATTTTTAAACCCGTACGTGTAATGTAATTAATATAAATTATATTTTTTGTTTTTCCTGAAACCTGACGTTATAGAAACTAAAAAATTAAAAAAAAACATAAGGGCCTCAATTAAGCGTTGCCGCCCGGGCTTCTAATTTAATCTTAAACTTCAACTTTACTATCGCCGACCAAGAGTAAAAGTAGACCGACAAGTGCGACTGGACATAAATAGCTTACAACAAAAATTAGCATTCATTAAATTTCATAGGCAAGACGAAAAAAATAACACTTAAATTCCCCGACACGCTTCATTATCCTATTTCATAGTTCACTTACTCCCAGAAGGTATACACTATACATAGGTAGTTTAAAATTAAGTCGGACAAAAAACTGATATCCTATATACCTACCTATAGTTCCTTGTGCCTCGAAAACTGAAAATGAAAAAAAAAAACACGGAATAAAGGAAAATTGCTTTAGTGGAAATTATTTTCACAAGGAAACTTTCGCGTACTTTGTTTTAAACTTAATAAAGTGTTAATAAAACATACCTACCTGTGTTATTGTGTGTGTATGTGTGTTTGTATGAGTTTGAAGTTGTATGGTGGAAAATTGTGTAAGGTATTATTCTATGCTGTTTTACCAGAGTCAAAAATTCAGGAATATTTAGGTTGAGTGCATACAAGTGGTGAATGAGTTTAAAATTTAAACTTTTTTTCCCAAATTTACTTAAACTTTAAGTTTCTAAAAATTATTTTTTTTAATCTTGCAGGTACCCATATTTGAAACTGCCTCTTATGTTACATAGGAACGCACAACTTTGTAATTGGTTAAAAATTTATAGATTTATCATGTAAAACTTTCATTTTCTTTCAAAATATTTTCGGTAGGGAGATACACATACATACATGTATTTAAAATCAAAGTTACAATATTAACGTCTTAAAGTTTTTTTGAAATTATTGTTTGTTCTTTTTAAGGAATAGAGCTTTAAAATTACAACAATTCAACTGACGAACATTTTGTCAGCTTTCTAGTGCTTTCATTTTAGTTTTTAGTTTACTTTTTCTGGAGAGATGATAATCTACCAAAACTTTCTGTTTAGTGCGCTTTATGGGTTGGTAGAATAATTGGTCTTTACTTCGTTAAAAATGTTACAATCAATGGTGACCGGTATAGAGTCATGGATCTTTAGAAAGTAGTGGCAGCCATATTTCAGAAATCATCTTTGATTTGTAATGCTTGAAAAATATCTTTTGAATAAAGTAAGTTACATGTCGAACAACCCACACTGATAAGTTCCCATCGGTGCCCGTCTGTCGAAAACAATTTCTTAACAGTTTTTCGGAGGTTTTCGTGTTTGTAAAAAAGTGCTATAGTAAAAAAAAAATACCAACTTAATTTTTACTTGCGACCTATAGGAACTAAATGGTAAGTATTACATTTGTAAGAAATTTCAATCTCGAGATTTTAATCAACCATAACATTAAAAATGTATAGAGAAGTCGAAAAGAGTGGGTTTCCCGAATCGGTCCGTATATGTCTCCCGAATCTGGCCGTCCGTCAAATCATTAGGGCGATTGACTTCAAATTTGAAATTTGAAATTTAAAATTTTAAGTGCGTTTTGCGTTTCTTATTTTTTTTAGAACTTAAGAAAACAGCAGTCCCCATACAAATTTGGTGGTCAAATAGAAAAAAATCGATTTTTTTATTTTGTAAATATTGTAATGGTTCCGATTTGTCAAATTGAAAATTTTGACATTTCTCAACGCTTCAAGGTCCCTAAGGTCGAAATATAAGATTTTTAAAAAGATGTCTGTGCGTGCGTGTGTACGTACGTTTGTACTTCCGTACGTTCTCGAATTTGTTTTCGTTGTCCATAGCTTAAGAACTAGATGAGATACCGACTTCAAATAAATTTTGTTATACGAATAATAAGGAAGAAAGATGCAAAAAGGGCTCTCAAGAAAATTAAGTAGGTGGTTTTTTTACCATACCCTAAACATATTACGAACCAAATGCGCTTGAGACTTGAATCAAATTTTATATAATACTAGCTGACCCGACGAACTTTTTTTCCGCCTTAATGGCAATAAATAAGCAGATTGTGTTTTTTTATTGAAAAAAATACAAACAAAATAAATAACTACATTAATCATTCATTATTATTTCTGTATTTTAGTACATAGGTTGCTCTTCACTTAAGTACCTTGTGATACACGACATTTTTTGTTTTATTATCAGGCGCAAAAACAAACAACGCAGATGGTCTTCCGACCCGTGAACATGCCACGTATAATTGACCATGGGAAAAAACATGAATGTTCTAGATTTAAACCACAAACTTTTAAGGATTGGCCTTGTGATTTGTTGATGGTCATGGCAAATGCAAGACATATCGGAAATTGAAGTCTTTTAAATTCAAACGGCATAAAGGTTGGGATCATCGGGATCCTCGGAATGAGAACTTCCTCACCTAAGAATTTTCCTATCATTATCGTAGCGTAAATTACATTGTTCATCAATTTACTAACCACCAAACCCGTACCGTTGCACAGTTTTGGTTGGTTTATGTTCGAAGCATGATTACTACGGAGCCAACCTTTAGGCGTAAATTTTGCGGTGGTAAGCCAGGCACGTCCAAAGAGTTTAAAAATTCAATTGAAGTCAATAGATTTGAATGAATGCATTGTTCCAATGATCTTATTTTGAATTATGTAGTTCAGGTCATCTACATCTTTATTCTTAGCCGCTAATATTGCTCGCTCACTCAACCATTCATTATTTTTGTAGTTAGAAATAATATTTGGAAATACATTGTTGATAAGTTCGTCTTTTGATGAGACAAAATTACAGAAATTATTTGGAAATGATATTAATCCGCTCGATTCATCGACAGGTACTTTACCATTACCGATAGTCAGCAATTGCTCCGAGAAATCTTCAGCAGATGTATCATTAAGTAATGTAACTCTCATGTTTGTTGTCAGCTGCAGTTTCTTCACATAGCGCCATAGATTCGACGATTTGAGGCAAGCGTTTATTTCATCGGCAGCCGTAGATCTTGGAATTACTGGCAGTATTTGGCGGAAATCGCCAGACAGTAAAATCATTGCTCCTCCAAAACATCTCGAGTCATTGCGTAAATCTTTTAATGTTCGGTTAAGTGCTTCTAATGCACGTTTATGCGCCATTGTGCATTCGTCCCAGATGATGATTTTCGATGCCGCTAAAACTTTGGCCATTGCTGAGTGTTTTGCAATATTATACGTTGGTTCTTCAATAGTTTGAAGATTTAACGGTAATTTGAAACAATTAAACTTCACTTCACTTTTAATTAAACTTCACTTCTTAATTATTTATTTAATAGAAATAGTTTTAATATTGATTTCTTACAAATGTCAAATTGTCATCCATACGTACAAAATAAAAACCAGACAGTATCAACTGAGTTATAAACACTTTTCGTTCAGTATTAGCAAATATAATACATACCAATAGATAAAGTAAGTTATTCTTTAACTAAACAAAAATAAATACCTTAAATGTCGGATTAAATCCTCCTTCTTCGATAATGTCTACCCCAAATGACGTCATTTGGAAACAACTATTGTATTTTCGAGTATTTGCAAGAAAGTGGCGTGATTCTTGTGTTTCTCCACAAAGCAATGAATACAATGGGCGGTGTGAATAAAAACGAGTATGACGAGTATTTACTTACAAGTAAAGTGTAACGAGTATTTAAACTCCAAGTAAACCGATGTGAATAAAGCGTCGAGTTTACTTGTGACCGTGTACTCGTCAACCCAAGGGTTTACTAGCAAGTATTTACTCGCGAGCGACTGAATTCACAAAAAAGGCAAGTAAATACTTGTAGCGCCACACAAACTACGCATCATTTACTGTTGTGACTTGTTCTGTTTTCGCCAAACGTTCTGTTTTCGCCTAAACTGACCTTGACTCCCCGTCATTACTCACAAGTCAGTTGTCGTTCCCGTTTGTTTTTATCCTCTTGCAGCTATGGATGAAAGTAGTGTGCAATCTATAGCACCAATGACAGTCGGAATGCGAAATTTTGAAGCCCAATCTGCCTTGGCCTGATCCATATCTTCAATAGTGCGTGGAAATTTAATCCAATCTTCAGACTTCGACACTATTTTATCCAATAAACTTGAAAATGTTCTGCTGACGGTACTTCTTTCAACCCCCATGTCGTTGGCAACACCACTTTGGAATCCTGGATCACTAACGTATCTCAGAAAAATTTCCATCTTTTTCCGTGCAGTTAATCCTCCACCCCTTGCATCAGTGTTTTCATCAAGAAAGTGCGAAGTGAGAAAATCTACGTTTTCGCTCTCAAACCGTAATAGTCCCTTAGATAGATCGGGACTTATATCACGCCGGTCTTTATAACGTTTCACACCACGCAGGTTCATAAATGCAGCCATCTTTCGTGTACAAGTACGACTGCAAGTCTGGGGTCGGGTTGACTTGCGAGTAGACGAATATTTACTTGCTACAGAAGTATTTACTTGCGTTTATTCACACCAAAATTGGCATTTTTCCGGGTTTTACTAGCCTCTCAAGTATTTACTCGCGAGTAAAAGTAAATACTTGTTTTATTCACTTCAATTTTGGCGTTTACTCGTAATTTTGATATGTTCAAGTATTTACTTGTCCTACTCGTTTTTATTCACACCGCCCAATGGCTCATGTGGCGGAGTCAACATTGGCAATTTCACTTTAATATTAAGGCAGCATAATCCAGGCGTTTCTCCGGAAAACTTTAATGCACCACAATACTCGCAAACAACGTCCATTTGCCCAATGCAAACGCTATGATGCAAGCTGTAATCATTGCTGCAATCGTATCGAAACGCTGCTCGATTCAAATCACCTAAATATCTTGTTCTGCGTCGCAAATTATCTATTTGTTGCCTTCTGTTGTTCGCTCGAGGATTCTGCATTGCCAACCGAGCAACGGGCTGCTTCACTTTGCTCTCGTGATTGAGAAGCACGAATGCGAGTCATACTATCGCGGTGCTGTTCACGTGCAATTTCTTGTTCTTCTTCAGTCCTTTCATTTGCAGTATTTTGTATTCTTCTTGCATTACGGCTTTGTCGGGAAAGATTCGATCGTCTTGGTCGCGGCATTATTAATTAAACTTCACTTCACTTTTAATTAAACTTCACTTCACTTCAATCCACTTCTTAATTATTTATTTAATAGAAATAGTTTTAATATTGATTTCTTACAAATATCAAATTGTCATCCATACGTCATTACATAGCTGTCATTTAACGTCAATTACATAGCTGTCATTTGCGTTTTGTTATTCCAAGTCTGATTCTTTTTTGTTATACCACGTTTTATAGTGACTGACGTTTCATGTCAAGTTACACGGGAACGCTGTCGAACGGGATAAAAAGTATCCTATGTCCGTCTCCTGGCTCTAAGCTACCTCCCTACCAATTTTCAGCCAAATCTGTTCTGCCGTTCTTGAGTTATAAGTGGTGTAACTAACACGACTTTCTTTTATATATATAGATTTGTAACGTGATACTATACAAATATTTTTTTTTGTAAAAAAATCTTTCTTTATAAATCAAAAAAAAAAAACTGAACAAACAAATTTGTCACCTAGAAACTTAATTTCGACCCAAATATCTTTTCAAAAACTTGAGATTAAAGCTTCAAACTTATTTTATCTTAAAAAAAATATTGTTTTCAACATTCTGAAGAAAAAATTTAACCATTTTTGTTTGACTCAAATATCTTTTCAAAAATTTAACATAGTGGCCTTAAATTTCTTTAATGTTTTAAAAAATATTGTTGTCAACATTCAGTTAAATTTTAAGAAAAATGGATTTGACATTTTTCTTACAAATGACACAAAAATGAATAAAGATGTTAAAAATTGATTTTCGGCTGAAATATCTTTTCAAAACTTTAAGATATTGGCTTCTAACTACCTTATTCTTTTAAAAAATATTGTTTTCAACATTCAATAAAAATTTGAGGAAAATCTAATTGACAGTTTTCTAACAAAAAAAACAATACTTAAACCTTATACAGGGTGGCACCTGAATCGTGCTACAAAAATAAAGCGTTTTGTTTTTTATTTTGTAGGTTACTATTTAGATTTATAAAAATGGATGCTTGGGATACGGAGAAAAGATTTTGGATAGGCCAAGGGTACCATGCTTTGCAGTCCGTCATTTCCGTCCATAGGGAATTTAGTCGGGAGTTTGGCGGTAATCCCCCGAGTAGATGGACCATTATGAGGTTTGTAAACATGTTTGCCGAATCTGGAAACATCGCACGAAGGCCGTACCATCGAGATGCCAATGTTCGGGTTCAAGATACAATCGCAGCAGTAGCATCTGCAATACAGGCCAATCCGAGCGTTTCGACCCGAAACTTATCGGGGCAAATTGGAGTTAGTAGACGGTCATTACAACGGATACTTCATGACGATTTAAACTTGTTTCCGTACAAAGTCCAAATTACTAGCAAGTTAAACCCTCAGGATTTGCCTGTTCGCCTGGAATTTTGGCAAAAAATGATATCAATGGCCGAAGAAGACAACACATTGATCAATAGTTTGTTCATGTCTGATGAGGCCCATTTTTTTCTTAACGGCAATGTAAACAAGCAAAATTGCCGTATATGGAATGAGTCTAATCCAGAAATGCTCCATGAGACGGAACTGCACCCAGAACAAGTCACTGTGTGGTGCGCAGTTTCATCAAGGTGTATTGTCGGGCCGTACTTCTTTGGAGAAAACGGTGTAACCGTTTCTGTCAATGGGGACCGTTATTTAAAGATGTTGAAGGAGTTTTTTTTACCCAGAACTGCGCCGAAGACGTATACCATACCATTCAACAGCGGCGTTTGGTTTCAGCAAGATGGAGCAACTGCTTATATAGCCAGACCAGTTACGGAGGAGCTAAACAAAAAATTCGCAATCAAATTAATTTCTAGGAACTCCACTCTTAGCTGGCCCCCAAGGTCACCTGACTTGACTGCACCAGTCTTCTTTTTATGGGGCTATGTCAAGCAAGAGGTGTATAAAACGAAGCCCAGGAATTTAACTAAATTAAAGCAGTCCATAAGGACAATAATTGAGGCGATCCCAACTTCAACTCTTCAGGCCGCAATGAATAATTTGTTGACCAGGTGCCGCATATGCGTGGGAGATATTTAAAATAAAATTTAATTTTTTAACCAATAAAAAAAATGATATACATCGATCAAAAAAGAAGTTATTTGAATTTTTTTATTGTAGCACAATTGGTGCGCCACCCTGTATGAAAAATATTATTAATAATTGAAAAATTTTTAAGAACAATTCAACTAACAACTTTTTTAACCCAACACGAAAACCTACAAACTTTTAAGCAAGACAAATAGACAGACGCGATGGACACATCAGTGTGGGTCGCATCCCAGCCTCTTCTAAAAAGAACCGAAAGATTTTTTAATTTTCTTTAAAAGTTTTTTCTTAATTTGCCTTTTTCAAAAAAAATATGTTTTTGTATTGACTCAAAAGTGTACCCTCAGAGACCATAATTTTGTTTTTAAATTTTCTCAAGACCTATTGAACCGTTATACTTTTACTATTTGAATAATATTTGATGATCAAAAATGTCATAGTATTTTAGATTTTTAAAAAAATATTAAACATTTTTTTTTCGAGATTCGATGTCTCGACATTTTGTTTACAAAATTAAAATATAAAGCGTATATTTATTAGCTCTAAATAACTGCTAACTACAAATATTTTTAAACTCAAATGTAAGAATGTATGTAAAAAAAAATTATTTAAAAAAAAACGCTCAATATGGCTGCGGATTCAAAGGAAAAGTTGGTCAATTAGATCTCGAATATCAACAGTATCCAATTAAGGCTACTCACTGATGTACACCACTTCCCGTTGAAGGTGATCTTCATTGAAGGGAACAGGGATCAATAACGTCCAAATAGTTTTCTCCACATGACTTTCATGGTGACCGTAAAATGGGCTAATAGTACTGAAGGTTCTCCTAACAGATCGTCCACATCTATGACCAATTCATTGTGGAGTGTGGCATAGATTTTCATCATTAAAGAAAAAAGCCTAAAAGTGTTAATTTACAAGATCTCGGTGGTAGATTATATTCACTTCTTAGAGTAATAACACGGTCAGAAAATTTTCATAGGGATCATTGAACTCCTTTACCCAGCGTTTTATAAAACCAAGCACAGAACTTGCCTTTTTAACAATAAAATTAATGTGATGTGTAAACTCTAAGTTGGAACAGAAATGTACACCTAAATCTTTAAATGTGGAGACACGACAGAGTTTTTGTTACAGTAGTCAAATACGTTACTGATTAGTTTTTTTAGTGAAAGTTATAGTCTGGCATTTTTAAGGCTTGAGTAAAAGGCTATTTTTCCCACACTAAAATGTGTAATTATCAATGTCGTCTTGTAAAAGAATACGATCATGGTTGGACTTTATTATTTTAAAAATCTTCATATCGTCAGCAAAAATGAGAAGTTCACTTGTGCGTAGACATGACGATACATCGTCAATAGACAGGACGAACAGAAAAGGGCCAAGATGGCTTCCCTGGGGAACACCAGATTGAAAATAATAATAATTTAATAAATAATAATAATAATTTCTAAATTTTACCTCGTAGGATCTGTTTTCAAGGTATGACTTAATCCAAGCTAAGAAAAATGGTGGAAAACCAAGAGCTTTGATTTTAAATAAAATAATTCCGTGGCTAAGTTGGTCAAAAGCTTTAGAAAAGTCAGTGTATACACAGTCAACTTCATAACCTTGTTCCAAAGCGTTTGAACATATGTTTGAGAATGTGAGGAGATTAGTAAAGGTTGATCTTTTTTTCACAAAACCATGTTGCTGTTCTCAAATGATATTTTTACTAAAATATGCTACGCTTTCACAAAAAACTTGTTCAAATACTTTAAGAATGCAAGAAAGCTTTGCAATGGGCCTGTAGTTGCTTATATCCGACTTGTTACCTTTCTTGAAAATTGGTGTTAGAAATGACTTCTTCCATATACTGGGAAATTTGCTTGTTTTTAGAGAAAGTTTGTTTAAGGGTTTCAACTAAAGCATTTCTACACTTTTTTAGTATTATCGGGGGACCATCGGGACCGGCTGAGCAGTCATCATTCAACACAGATAAAAGATCAAGGACCGTACTCTGTAGCACAGGTATGTAACTACAGCTTGTTTGCGAAAAAGTGTGAAGATTATGAAAATATACTTCATCAATTTGTTGAGGGCTATTAACAAATGACTCACGGAAATTCGTTGCGAAAGCGTTACAAATATCAACAGTTTTATCTAACGAAAGGTTCTTGTAAGTGAAGTTAACTGGAAAGCCATCTGATTTTTTCTTTGAGTTTACAAAATTCCAAAATTTTTTAGGGTTCTCTTTCAAAGAGGTGCCCTTATCAGTAACATAACAAGCAAATACAAAATTATAAAGAGATTTAAATAGGTTAAAAAGAGTTCAACATAAAAAGAGAAGTTGACTGGAGACAGAGTTTTGAGATACGTTTTCCATGCCTTATTTCGTTTGTTACGCAGTAAACGCAATTCGTTTGTGTACCAAGGATGGCTAAAGTCTGTATTTCTTGATTTCTCTATGGGTACATTTTTTTCAAAACAATAGTTATGGATTTTATAAAAAGTTGAAGCTACTTCGTCAATGTTAAAGAATGCTAGTGTATCAGCAATTCCAGAAAAGGTTAAATCTTCAGACAACTGCTGGAAATTGGCTCTTCTGAAATCAAAATTATATAAGCAATCAAAGGAATTACTGTGTTAAGTGAGGTGACATTTGTCAATATTAGTAATTCCTGATCTAGATTCTAGAACAAGAGTACTAATAGCGTCACAAGAAAATACTAAATCGAGAATTCGATTTTTGAGTTTTTAGTACAGCTTGTTTGCTGTAAGTCAGTAAGAAGGACTTTATCGAGAAGAGATAGTTCCATTTGTGAAGAAGAAGGAGAGGCTTCAAAGCAGAATTCGTCTTCGGATTGAATCCAGTCAATGCGTGCCAAGGAGAGATCGTTATAAACAGACTCCAAAGTTTTTGGAGGAATGTAAACGTTTAAAATGAAAAAAGGCTTAGTCTGTACCATTATCTTTACACATACCAGTTCAATTGATAATACAAATGGAAAAGATGCAGAAGAAGAGAAATATGTATTTTTTACCGCTATGAGAACACCTCCACCTAAATCCTTTGCATTACCAACATGACGATCGTGCCTGTAAACTTCGAACTCTGACTGAAAAGTTCTATGTCGGAAAAGCTTGAATTAATCCACGTTTCTGTTAAAACGAATACGTCATGTGGAAATAATTGGGAGTTAAGAAAAATGTCAGCAGTCTTGCTACGAAGTCCCCTTACGTTTTGGTAAAAGAGCGCATGTCTGTTAAGTTTTTTGACTTGGTTTTCAAAGACTTTTTTGACTTGGTTTTTGACTTTGAGTTAATTCTTTGACTAAAGTCTCTGCGGGCCATATACTTGGGTTGCAAATAGAATCAAAGCTATTTGGTTTACTGATCTTAGTACACTTGATGGATGAAATGGATAAGTATCTATCAGGTTGTTGATGAACGGCTTCAGACGTTCATGTAATACGGCGGAGAGGATCTTATATGCAATGTTAAGGAGACTGATGGCTCTGTAGTTGGAGCAATTAAGAGGGTCTCGGGCACACTATGCTGAGATTCCACTCATCGGGTATGCTTTTTTCCAATCGTTCTGTGAATAGGCTATTAGATGATCAAAAGGAAGTTTTGGACGTGCAAGAAACGGATTCTTTAAATAATTTGAATCTTATATGTAAGTGGGTTTTGGATGGTTCAGCGCAGTCAGAGTATAAACAACATTTTTTTGATGCAAATTCTAAAGATTCTAGTATCTTTATTGTGTCCTTAGTTCCTATTCGATTGATAACAAACAATCCAGGAGAAAATCAGCAACTTGTTATTTGGCAAAATGAAAGGCGATCCTCAACACGGTACTGCAGGCCAATTAAGTTTATTTTCCAGCATGAAACAACAGAATTGGCAAAGAACGAAGTGGAACTAATGCGCAAGCAAATTGAAGAGCTGCAAGAAGTCACATATACAATGAATAACATCGCAATACATGTAACAATTACTATGCTCTTTACAATGGTGGATGGAAAAATTTGCAATGCTGTAACAGACACCAAATCAACCCACAGATGCTTCGTTTGCGGACTTACGTCCAAGGATTTTAATAACTTAGAAAAAGTATCCAATACTCAAACTATAGATACATCATGATTAGAATTCGGGTTATCTGTGCTGCATGCATGGATACGTTTCTTCGAATGCTTGTTGCATCTTAGTTATAAACTACCATTAATGAAGTGGCAAGCTCGTGGAGAGGATGAAAAAAAATTAGTTGCTGAGAGAAAAAAGAAATCCAAAGCAAATTTAAAATTGAGATGGGTTTGGTAGTCGATAAGCCAAAACCTGGCTTCGGAAGCAGTAACGACGGAAACATGGCTAGAAGATTTCTTAGTGATCCAGAAGTTGCGGCAAAAATTACTGGGTTGGATTTAAATGTTATCAAAAGGTTTAAAATTGTTTTGCAGACTATAGCTTGTACTTATGAAATCAATGTGGACAAGTTTCAACAATATGCCTTTGAAACTGCCAAACTGTTTGTGGAAAAGTATAATTGGTACCCAATGCCACCTACAATCCACAAAGTTTTGATTCATGGCTCAGCAATCATAGAACATGCGTTATTGCCAATAGGCCAGCTTAGCGAAGAAGCACAGGAAGCACGCAACAAGGAATTCAAAAAATATAGAGAAAGTTTCTCTCGCAAGATATCGCGTGTCAAAACAAATGAGGATATTTTGAATTCACTCCTCATTTCTTCTGACCCGTTTATTACAAGCCTAAGAAAACTTCCCCAGAAAAAGGCTTATAATATTGAGAATAATGTTCTTGAATTGTTGAAGGCACCTGACCTTCCGTTTACCTCGGATACTTCCGGTACATCAGTTCTTCTTAGTTCCAATAGTTCTTCCGAAGCTGAATAATCATTTTTTTGAATTTAAATCTTTATTTCTTATTTTTTGCATAAAGGAATAAAATATTATTATTAAAACACTAGATGTATGCTTTTTATTCATTTTCCAAAGGTTTAGTGCCATAAAATATTTTTTGCCAAGAATTCATGCATTTGCCCCTGTGTGCGTCAGCTCCAACAGCTTTGTTTGACTTCAGGTTAGCTATCTTCACTTCCTCGTCGGGAAGGCGTAATGTTTAATCTGCGTTGCTTAGGTGGAGTGATTATATCTCCCTTACAGCGGAATTCGGTTCATCGCCGTTATATAATTTGGAGAAGTGGTCTTTTCATACTCAACAAATTCAGCGGTTCTACAACGATGTTCCCCTGATCCTCCTTACAGGTTTTAGTTCATGGCTGTTACCCTTGGGAGGTTTGTTTTACCTTTTAGTAAAATATATGAACCTCATTCCTTCTAGTTCCAACAACAAATCCACACACAAATAGACGCTGCCTTTATTCACGGTAGCAGTCGCCGTAGTATATATCGCAGTCTTTTAGTTTGCGTTTGCCCGGTCCATCCCATCGTACTTCTTGGATGGCGGTTATATCTGCCTTGGAGCAGTTTAGGGATTCCGCTAATTATTCGGCTGCACGCAGTCTATTAAGGGACCTAATATTACACGCACAGATCCGAAGTTCGTTGTCCTTATTTCGTTTGCTTTGCTTGTCTACAGTAAATCCGTCCGTATCCGGCTAGTTAGTGCTTCGCAACTAAGGTATTTTGTACGTGGTTAGGAAGTCACCCCGACGGCACAACCTACAACCTGGAGGGTTTTTACATTGTAAAATGTAAAAAGATAACAACTTTAAAATTTAAAAGGAAACCACTTATAGGAGAAATAATATACTATTATACTATATTTTGTTTAATTAGCGATTATATTATATATTACTTAATATTATATTTAAAGTAATACAAAGTTTTTACAATATGTATTTCACCTGTGTGAAATTTCAAGACTTAAAGACATGGAGTGGGGGTAAAGATCTCTTGTTTCTTGGAATCATTGTATTCTTAAATTATATACAGAACAGTGTTTTACCATAAGTGAAGAATACTCCATATACACTGTCACCTGTTTCGTAAGAGGGCTTTCATATATAGATATCTATATTTCTTTGAATGTTAATGTTCAAGTTTCAACGACTTCTGATGTATTAAATTACTATATACTCACAACTACCACAACCATAGTCAGATAAAACTTGAAAAACTTATGCACCCTTATCAAGTTTTATTTAGGCTTTTGGCAAAGTTAAAGTTGGAATATTATGTCTTATGAAGACTCTTTCAGGTGCCTTAAAAATAATGACGACATCTTTAATGTGTACCTTACGTAAGTTTACTAACCTACCTTTCAGGGCACGATGAAAATGACGAGCAGTTGAAATGAAAAACTTAAATACTTTTTTTCCGAATTTCCATTAGTTGGGGGTTTGCCGTGAGGTCCTTTTTATATACCGCAGTTTATCCTTGGCTCTAATTGTTTGAAAATTAATGAGTGCTCTGCTCTGCCAGAAAAGATATTTTTTTTTCTGAACGATAAAGACAGAGCACCATGTGGCTTTTCATACATTCGGGATAATAAACAAATAAAAAGTGGCAGACAATGATAATGGTGGTATATACCTTTGTAAGTAACGATATTATGTACGTGGGGTAAGGTCCTTTTCATATTATCAAAGCTAACAAAGCCATCTTCACCTACCCGTCTTATCATTGACAAACATAGCTATATGTATTTATTTATAAGCTTATGTTTATGTGACGATGACAAACAGACAAACTTTTCTTGCAACTTTAACGCGTTTAACCTTCAAGGACGTTGACACAGATGCTTCTAGACGGAATATTCAAAGAAATTATCGCTCTAAGAAACGGAATGATGAAAATAATGTGAAGGTTTTGAGTTCTGTTCTATACGTTGGTTGTGTACACCTATAGTTAGAGACTTTTGCTGATAGTGATGATGATTATTTTCTGCATCGTAGTCCTTATGTTTATAGGTTTCTATCTTTTGTTTGGAAAAATTAAGGCCAGACAAGATTATGGAAATAAAATTCCTAAACGAAACAAATTTGTTGAATTTTGTTCCAATTGTTGCAAATAGCGTGTTTCTGCATAATTATCGAAAAAGGTATTAGTCGAATGGACTAAATTATCTATCAGGTGTAAATACAGTGTTTGACATAGGAAAAAAGTTAAGTACATAGCTATGCTTAAGGATTTGACTCCTGTTGGCAAATAGATTAAATCAATGTAAGAAAAGAATCAGGTCCAAGCTTTTTAGCTTTTATTTTTAGGAATATATAAATAAATCAGTCAATTCTATAGCCAAAAAAAAAAATAATCAAATATGTAGCACTAAGCGTGACTTTTTCAATTGGAATGATTACTTATTCACGTTAACGCAATGAAACGATAGAATAACAAATCAGTAATATGTTAGACAGACATTAATAGTATGATGACGCGGAATTCTTATGAAAAATTAATACACAACGTAATCGGTAGACAAAATGGAACTTCAACTTTATTTAAATTTTGTTCATAAACAATTTCTTAATATGACTAAAAATAATTAATTCAATAACTCCTTTCATTAACTTGATACACAAAGTTTATTGAAAAATTCATCTAATTGCTATTAAATTTTTGGGCTTAACTTTAACCTTAAACCCCTAATTTCTAGATCTTGTAGTGTCTTCATAATTGATGTTACATTATTGAAGTGAGGGATCCATAATACCATAATTATTTATTTTCCCAAATACAATGATAACGGTGAGACTTGACTTGACTTATGCAGCGCCAATGGCATTGTGATTCGTGGCACTAAGTTTTGAACACAAACTGTGTCATAAAATTAGCTGGGTGTCGGCGGACAGGCAAGTGTCTTTTAACCAAATTGACGTTTTAGAAGCAGTCTCTTGAATGTCAAAAAAAAAAGAGGCGCCGACATGGGAAGGTAGATAGGTAGAAATGGCGATCTCAAGGCAACCTAGCCTGAGATCCAAACTCGTTTGACCTTTGATTGAAAGGGATGGATTTATAGAGAAGCTTCATAGCGATTATGTTAGAGCCATTTTGTCGCATTGAGAAAAAACATTAGGTCTCTAATCTTTGTCTCAGATAGCTCATCAAGTTCGTGAAAGAATGATTTTCCAAAGCATTTCATTCTTGTGTTTGGCAAAGCAGGACATTTGCAAAGGAAATGAATTATCGTTTCACTTTCTCTTTGGTCACTACAACTACGGCAAAAGGTGTTGTAAGAGTTACCCAACTTCTCTGCATGAACTCCTTTAGGCCAATGTCCGGTACAAACCACAACAATCCTGGCAATGTCTTGCCTTGACCAGCATCGAAGATCGTTGGTATGGGTTTTATTATAGGTGGGCCATATCTTCCTAGATATAATGCAGTTGGGTAAATTGCTCAACCTTAGCTTCGGTTTGATTCAGTTTGGTAGATAGAAAAGATTTTACCCTTCATAGCACCAAGAGGAATGCTAACCATTTCCGCAAGTGAGTTATGAAGGGCAATTCTTGCCTGGCTAGGTCGTCAGCCCGTTCATTTCCCACAATACCACTATGGCCCGGAACCCAGATCAGGGGGACACCGAGGTTAATATTCAGGCTCGCAAGCTCATCGCGACATTGCTGGACCAATTTATATGAGGATAGGGCCGAGTTAATGGTTTTGACAGCTGCCTGACTGTCGGTAAAGATAGCCGCATTTCGGTTTTGGTTTGGGTTTTGTTTAAGTATCTTGCATGCCTCCCTTATTGCCAGCAGTTCAGCCTTAAAAACGCTAGCAAACTCAGGAAGCCTTAAGGATTTGGCTACATTTAGGGACTCAGAAAAGATCCCAGAACCAACTCCGCACTCCATCTTTGAGCCGTCAGTAAAGATGGTAGTGTCGAAACCCATCGACACGATGTCATCCCCCCAATCTTCTCTCGATGGGAAAAAAACCTTAAAACCCTTACTTAGACTCAAAGTACGAGTGCAGTAGTCAGTGTCTACCGAGATAATATCTGAGAGAATCAATATCGTTGTGTTGCTGTGACCATAAGGTTTTGACAACAAGCTGTTTGATTCTTTCAGCCTAATAGCGCTGCAGGAAACTATGTATTTAATAACAAGTTCGTTTGGTAGAAGATCCAAAATAACGTTTAAGGCGTCCGTTGGGCAAGTACGCATGGCCCCTGTGGTGCCCAGCAAGCTGTTCTCTCAACCTTCTTTAGCTTATCAATATTATAGGCTTTGCTAAGAGCAGGCCACCACACAATCGAACCATATGTTAAGATTGGATGAACAACATCTGTGTACGTTCATAAAATCATCTTCGACTGAAGTCAACACTTTTTGTCGAAAGTTTTGCTGCAGGCGTAGAAGGCAACACAGGCCTTCTAAACCCGTACTTCAATATTTAGTTTAAAGTTTAGTTAAGGGTCGAGTATAACTCCCAAATATTTTGCACTGGAAGCCAATGATAGGATTTGACCGTTGAGTCGAGGTAACGTGAAGGCGGTACTTTAGTTTTGGTGGTAAAGAGCAACAGTTCAGTTTTACTTTGGTTAACTCCTAGTCCACAACTCGTGGCCCAGTTGCTAACATTCTTCAAAGCTGACTTCACTAATCACAGAGGTGTACTTTCCTGACACTAATAGGACCAAATCATCTGCATAGGCTATCGCCTTCACTCCACATCTCTCTAATTTAACGAGAATTGTATCCATGACCAGAAGCCATAGAAGAGGCGAAAGGACACCACCCTGGGGTGTTCCCCTACTCACGTGTTTTATTGCGATTGTATTGCCTAGAGTGGCTCGATTCTTCCTACCACTGATAATGGAAATAATCCATTCTCGAATGAAGTCTTCTACACCGAACTTAACGAGCGTTTCTTCTATGGATTCTGTAAGGACGATGTTAAAAGCACCTTCTATGTCTAGGAAGGTGGCAAGAGTAAATTATTTATAATGGATTGTTTGTTCTACAGTACGCACTACCTCATGGAGGGCAGTCTCCGTAGATTTGCCCTTAAGATAAGCATGCTGAGAGCTTTCGAGAGGTCGTCCAACTAGGATTTCTCTAATATGGTAATCAAGAATGCGCTCCAAGGTTTTAAGCACAAAAGATGTTAAGCTTATTGGTCTGAAATCCTTCGCGGATTCGTGACCATTTTATGGAGAAAAAGTATTGATGGCCCACAAAATATTTTCTCTGGTTATAACGGAATTGGTAGTACCCGTGGCATGATGGTTAGTGCGTTGGACTGTCATGCAAGGGGTCTTGGGTTCAATCCCTGCCTGTGCCAGCTTAATTTAAAAAAATAATTTTCGCGGGTACTGCCTCTTGCGAGGAATTGACAAATCCTTCAAAAGTAATTCTTGTCATGAAAAAGTGCTTTCTCAAACTAGCCGTTCGGATTCGGCCTTAAATTGTAGGTCCCTTCCATTCCTGACAACAGTACTCGCACACAGGAATGGTTGAGAGTTGTAAGTCACCAGGCCCTGGTTCACAACGGACTGTTGCGCCACCCCCATTTCCATAACGGAATTGACTTGCTCCATATGAGCTACGTTTAGGTCTGTGGTTTCAAGCGATTCGGGGTTATCATCTCGCAATCCGGAAAGTGCGTCTTCATCAGTAGCTCAAGAGATTCGGCTGTCCAGGTTCTATCAGGCTTTTTTGGAAATGAAGGATTACAATGTTACTTCGATAAAACTTTGCTGAGCCTTGCAGAGTCCTTTATGTTTTCAATTGATTGACAGTATTCTCTCCAGCCTTGTGTTTTGGCTGATAACAGGGCTTGTTTGTAAATTTTAAGAGTAAATTTTAAGTATAAAGGATACGGTTGGTAAAAGTTATGTTTGTGCAGATATTGAAAATTGTCCTCATCATTTTCCTAAGACTCGACAGTTCTTCATTCCACCACGAAGGAAGAGTTTTACGGCTATATTTAACTGGGCAAGAGACTCTAAAAGCTTTACTTATAGAAGTTTCAAAGGTTTTCACCTTTGATTCGAGGTCTCCTATCGATTTAGTGAGATTCGGTAAGTTGCTTAGTTTGGAATTAGCAATTTGACTGAATTTCGTCCAGTCAGTTCTTTTGGGATTTCTGTAAGGTGGAGGGTTTTTTGACTCGAAATTATTTTGAAAAAGAATCCACTTGTGATCCGAAAACGAATTCTCCACTAATAAATTACGGTTGTTTACTAAAGTAACATCAAGCACATCCTCCCATCCATCATAATTTTCCGAGCTCGGAAAAGACGAAAGTGGGAGTATTGCCTCTGTTACAAATGGTTATATTATTTTCAATAATAAAATCAGCAAACCCTGTGTATTCTTGTCTTCAAATCTGACAACTGTCAGATCGGGAGTGCTAAAATTTGGACATAAAAGCCTTTTAAATGTTTCTTAGCTAAAATACAAGTTCTGGGATTACCTTGGTCTTGATCTGCGGTTTTATAAAAGAGGTCGTATTGGTTGTCTTGGAGGCCTCGCACCTTGAGGCCGTTTATCCACAGTTCTTGGATAACGCCAATGTCGAGGTTTGCCTCCCTAAGGAAAACTCTCAGATTATCTGAAGCGCGCTTAGAGTGCTTCAGATTAATCTGGATGACCTTCAGCACGTTTTTTAATTATTTTTAGCTGCAGAGCTGGGGCCCGGCAACTCGCTGGGGATCTCGACTCCGCTTATAACATCGTCATCCTCAACGTTGTCATCAGCTTTGTGGGTGTCTGTTCCCTGACTCTGTAGAATTTTAATTTTGGCATTCCTTATGCCAAAACTGAGTTTGTATTCGGCCTTTTTGAGAGCCCCTAGATTCTCCTCGCTAATCCTCAGAAGGTAAGAGGCGCTGGTCTTCTGCGGTTCTTCTGCTTTAACTAAAGCCCAATCGTGCATAGGGACCTGCGGATTTTGCCTGTGAAGACCGCGGATCAGGTCCTGTCCGCTTGGCTTTATGGTCATGAGCAGCAACCAAATGCGAGCCTTCGGTTTTCTAGGGATGTCCTTAGCTGGGATATGCTTCAGCTTCAAGCCCTCCCAGTCATTGCTAACCTTAGCAATGCTTTCACTTAGGAAATCCTTAGAAAACCTGTCCACACACTTAATTACCCTATGCCCCCTGAGCATCTCGCCAGAGTCAAAACTAGGGTCCTCACTGTTTATTATAGTGTATGAAAACCCCATCTCAGAGAGCTTGCCCTCGATAGAGTTCCACACGTTCAGCAGACCTTTGCTGTTTGTGAGGAGCTCATCCACAACTGCTACGTGGAGGTCATCCCTGACAACCTCACTAAGAGTACGCAGTTGCGCTGCTCCAGAAGATGGTGCTTTCACTGGCTTTGTCCGGTCGTCAAGCTTGCTCTTTTTCTGAGACGTGCAGATCTGTACCTGAGATCTGTTTCGCTTAACGGCCTTTTCTCGGCTGGCCAGAAGATTGTTGTATTAATCAACAACCTTCTGGAACTTTATTTTATCTTGGGCGTCCCTCTCATGAATCACTCCGGTCTCTTCATTTTTGGCAATCTTGGCAAGAATGTTAGTGGCCGATTTGAAGCGGTTCCTGAGAAGAGCCACATCTGATTGTTTTTTTGGTTCCCCGAGTTGCACTGCTACTCGAGGGTTTCGGTTTTGTATACGGTTTAGGAAGTATAGGAGTGCTATGAATAGCTTTGAATAGTTTTGGGTTGCTCACAAGTGCTGGAACTACCAGCGCTAAATGAGCTCCCCTTCAAAGTCTCCTGGCTGGAGGCCAAGAGTTCATCCTCCAAGTCTGTGGAGGGTTCTGCGTTCGTCTTGTCTATTTCGTCCATTTTTTAAAAAATTTTTGCATTTTGGTCCCACGAGTAGATCGGATAAAAGAGGTCAGCCCCGGCAGAGCCGATATACCGGGGTAAGGCAGAAAATAAGATTGACCCTGCCAAGGCATCCGAAAAGTACCTACTTTAGACTTGTATTTTATTTTTAAGAATAGACTCGTGTTTGTTTTCCATTTTTAAAAAAAGAGACCAAATGGAATAAGATATATGACCATGCGACCAAGTAAGAAAATTATGACCAAATTTTGTCGAAAACGACCAAACTGGCAACTGTGGATATATGGCGTCGTTTACTTTCCCCGTCGCTCTATTTTTTTAGTGTCCCTGTTGAAAAACTCTTGTAGAAGATATACTACCAAAAGAAACCATAACCAGAAATAATGTAAAAAAAAATCAATTCTTTAATGATAGGAACCTATCAGCTTTCTTAACTATGTATCTTAGATTCTCATTAAAAGTTAACTTGGAAGAATAACCCTCAAAAATACAAACACTTTACTTAACTCTTTTGCGTGTAAAACTCATGGTCTTACACTTTTCAACATTCCCTAAATATTATAAAGTCGTCTTTCAAAAGAAAACAATTAGAAGTTGATTTTATACTTTTGGAAATCTTAATGCCATCAGCATAAATAAGAACGTACGAATTTTGTATGATCGAAACCGAGTCATTCATAAATAAAATTGGACCTAAATGGCTTAACTGAGGGACGCCAGACATTGACATTAAAATTGATCAAAATACACATTACGAAATACATTTTAAAAAACGATAAGATTTAATTTAGTAAGTTGTTGTTAAAACCTTAATTGATTAGCTTTAAAATTAATATATTGTGTCACAACTTGCCAAATGCTTTACGAAAATCAGCAAATACACATCGAGTAAGGTCAAAATTTTCAATTTGACAGAACGTTTACAATAACTTCTTATGTTAAGTTAAAAGCATTACCCTGAATTTTTTCTGATACTAGATTATAAATATTATGACTGAAGAACTTTCTAAATCCTACCTTAAATTCAAGGAGTGTACATTTCTATTTACCTATTAGCATTGATTTAAGTAAGTGAACTTCACTTCACTCTCATTGCTTTAAAAATGTAAAATTTATTTTGCGCTTCAGATTGCCAAAACTACGACTTTGATTTTATACTATATTGAATTGACATTCCAGAAAGAATGTAAGTTTTGAATCAATTTGTTCAAAGTTCTCTTACAGCAATCAATTGATTGTGGTCTTTTAACAATGTATACGTATAAATTATATATGGATAGAGCAGTGCAAAACCCAAGTTATTTGAATTTATTCGAAAACGTACAACCTGCATACAACCTCGTTTTTGATGTTTAACAACTTTTAAGCTTTTTGAAACCAAAAAAACGCAACCAAAAATAAAGAATTAGCGACACAGTCGTGCATTTTAATTATTAAACTTTACTTTTTAGTTAAGGATAACATGGAACCGGAACTATACAATAAAACGTTCAAAAGTTTTCTAAAAGTTGATGACAAAAACTCCCTATATACTTAAGTACGCAATTAACAGAAAACGTTCGTTAATACATTTTTTTTTTTTTTTCAGAAAATGGAGTTAACGATTGGATAGAAGTTTTGAATAAAAAAGTTTACTCCATGCAGCTTAATTTGCTCTACGATGCACGCTTTAGCTTTCGGATCACATAGAGGACCTAGTTCACTTCCTTATTTTGAGTTGTTTTGTTTGGAAAAAAGTCGGTGCCTGAAGTGCGTTTAATTTTGTATTAAAACTGTATAAATATTCATCAACTTCGAGAGACTGCAATACTGTTCAGGATCCGTTCTAATTCTATTTTCAGTAGTTTTAAGTTTTATATATCTATGATTGTATGTAAATACACCTATGTATGTACTTCTATATACAATTCAAAATGCTTTGCGTTGCTTGGTTGTTGAGTTCCGTTCCCAATATGAAAAAAAAAGTTCTTGCCACAGCAATGGCAAAGTTTGCTATGAAACGACCTCAAACTATGTATGTGCTCATATATGTACCTACTATTCGATTAAGTATGTAGATATATCGGTTTTGAGGAGTAAATGCTTGAGAAGAACAATTAGAGTGTTATGTGGCTTCTTGACTATTCAAAATGTTTTCTTTTTTCTTGGTGACATTTTGATAACCAAGCGTTAATAGTGCTTTTTCTAAAATGTATCTCTTTGAATCATTGATATTTTGTTTTGTACTGAAGCCGAATGAATTTATATTATCACGAAAATTTGTCGGGGTTTATTGATTTATAATTTTTTTTTAATACAAATCTTTATGAGTATTATACATTTTTTTAAAATTCTATGGAGATCAATTTATTCTATATCCAAATTGTAAATATAAACATTCATGTGAACGCTTAGAAGAATTGAGACCTATTAGTTTCGTATCTGCTTCTGGGACATGGATTTTCTCACCGTTTTTAAACAAGAAAATGATTCTTACCTTTTCTAATATGCTTTGTTAGGTTACCATACAAATTTTTAGAAGCTTCAAGAATTCCTTACGTTTTTTCGGAGATAGGATCCTTGCAAGTATCGTTTTTAACAAAGACAGATAGATTGTAGCAAGTTTTATTGCCTTGCTATGGGACTTTTGAAGATGAAATATTTGACTGTTAAGAATCGAATTGTTTTTTCCTGAACACCAATTTATTTATAATAAATATGATATAAAATCATGAAAATGAAAATAAAAATAAACAAGCATAGGTTTTTTTTCAAATTCATTTTTATTTACTCAATCTTAAACCTATCTTAAAGCTAGACAAAAATTCATAAAACTAGCCTAATTATCCATAACTTACAACTAACTTAATGGTCCCATACGGACACTCTAAGTTAAACTATAACTCTAACTACTAATGCCTTTCGGCCCTAAGATCTATTTTACTTCTATTTAAATTTTATTTATTTTGTATTTATTAGAAAATTATGAGAAAAAACTAATATCAATGTCCTTTTTGATTTTTACTTAAAAACTACTTAAAATAAGGTCCTTAATATAAAACTTAAAGCTAACTTAAACTACCTATTCTACCTTCATATAAACTACTTAAAACTAGAACAACCACAGCAGCAAATCTAACGTTTTTTGTTTTTATATTTTATTGTCTTTTTTATGTTTTTTTTTTTTAATTTTTTAAATTTTTTTTTAAATATTTTTTTTTATATTCCATGTTTTTTTTTGTTTTTTTTTTTTTTAATTTTAATTTTTTTTTGTGTGCCACCATGCCTATTCTACTTAAAACTTAACCCTAAAACTATAAAACAAGTATGCAAGCCGGCCAAGGCTTAAAACCCCATCCCGACTACCCACTATCAAGTGCCGATTGAAGCCACCAAAACTGGTTCTCCTGCTTCACCCTATCAGTTCGGTCCCGTTCGGACACAGCCCTACTGAACCGAAGGAGCTCTGCTCCGCCTTGTGCCATGACGTCCCGATTGTACAGGAGTCGCCTATCCACGGTTCTTTGTCTGACGTGGTAGATTAACGGAACTGCCAATCTATCCTGTATCACACCGCATCTATCTAAAAAGAGGAATGTCTCTGGTGGAATGAAGACGCTCAAGCGTTCACTTTCAAAGTACTCGTCGTTCGGATAGAACGCCCCAAAATTTAAATTGTTGGTCGAAGACATAGCTCTTGCAATGTGACCTCGAACGAGTTTTATCACGAAATTGTCAATTCCGTTTTAATAGTAATGCACATAAGAAGATTCGGCTGTTCGCTAATGGCTGCCCGTGAAGATCAACGATATCGCTGAATCTTGTCGAAATCACGCTGCAAGAGAATTCTAATAACCTCAACCATTCGGGCCGTTCTGTACGCAATTAGATCGTCGGCATACGCAATTGCCTTTGTAAAACTACCTATCAGATCGCTGGTGTAAATGGTGAAGAGAATTGGCGAATTCACCGCTCCCTCTTGAAGACCATTTTTAATTGAGAATGTTGTGGTAGAAGATACATTGCCACTTTTGACAACAAACTTTCTAGCATATCATAAAGTATATACAACAATGGCTTGCTTATGCCAAGCCTGCTCAGTTTTAGGTAAAGACCCTCTAACCATACGGTGTCAAAGGCCTTTTCCAAATCAACCAGAACAGCACCTGTGCATTGTTGTTTTGATTTATTCCATTGGATATCAGAAACGAGTTTAGACGCAGCATGAATTGTGTCATGACCCGCCTTGAACCCGAACTGTTTATCCGGAATTATTTTGTTGTCCGCAACCCACTTAGTCAGAGCCCTATTAATGATCTTTTCGAAAACTTTGCTGATGCTCGGAAGAAGACTTATCGACCGAAGATTTGACGGGTTGAAGTTGTTTTTTCCGTTTTTCGGGAGAGGATGAACCACAGCGGTCTTCCAATGCACTGGATAATATGCATTATTCAGTGCATTGTTGAAGAGTGTGGTGTAAATGTCAATTGCTTCCGTCGGTAAATGTCTTAGTACAACATTGGATATACCATCGATACCTGCTGACTTTTTGTTTTTTATTGAGTTGAAGATGAGCTGAAGCTCAACCTTCGTCACTAACAAGGGACTTGGTCCCGTTTGCTCGGCGATTATGGCATTTGCCAAGGAATCGTCATTGAACCGCATGAAACTGCGGTTCTCAGACCACCAATGTGTGATATCATTACGGAGGTTAAAGTGATTAAGTAGGGCTCTGTTTTCCAGGTCGTGGTTGGGGCGAATGCTAACATTCACCTTGTACACCTGATGGAAAACAGCTCCCACCGCCTCCCCTTTTTCCATAGGATCTTCAAGTATGTAAAAAACATCGTCAAAGATGGCTTCTTCTGGATCTATTTGCGCTGTTCTGAGTACGTCTCTGTTCTTTTCGGTTCTTTGGAGTTTCAGACTGGGAAGGTCATTGTCGTTCTTTTTCCTGAATATTTTGTTGATTTTAGGGAACATACCAGGGTCACTCGAATTAACTGACCTAATCTTTCGGTCCCAGTACTTGTTAATTGATAGCCTGTAGTTCTCCTTAATCAACAGATTGACATTTTTCATTGACGACTTCAGTGTCCTAACCTCCATGTCGTGTGGGTCTGTAAGTCGTCTGTACAAGTTTTTGAGTCTTGTCAGTAAGCTACTCTTGTGCCTTCGCAGTGCGTCAATAGTCGCGTTTCTGTATGCGTACATTTGGACCCGTTCTTTGTACTTTGGTATTGTCCGTTCCATCGTTCGTTTTATTGTTTCGTCCATCTGTTGTAAGTGTTGGTCAATTTCTGTATTTGTCAGGTTTCTGTTTTTTGGTGGGGCTATGTCACTCGAACGAAGTTCTCTCGCTAAGGCGTTATTGAAACGAGGCCAACGCATCTTACTGTAATTGTAAGAGTGCGTTGCAACGTATTCTTCCAATTACACGCGTTCGTTCGGAATCTGCATTACAGCAGCCAGTCCGCAGTGATCACTGTCGTACTCGACTGTCTGTAAGCAGTTTCGAGGGTGATTAACCAATTTGTCTGTAACTGTCAGTCTGGTGTCGTACAGCAAAATATCCAGAAAGGAGCCACTTCTTGGATACGATGGCTTTTCAGTAGCCAGTACGTCGACGCCATATTCAACGCTGTAAAGATTCATCAAATTAAAGAGATAGTTACCTCTGGGATTATTATGTTGATTTCACCAATCTCCATGTTTGGCGTTCAAATCACCGGCCAAGATGAAATAGTTTTTTTCCAAGCTCAGTTTAAGTTCCCTATAAAACAATCTCGAGTTCTGATGCAAAGTAAGTGACCTGCGGAGCTCCAGCCGCATAAGCCGAAATCATATACATCCGCTTCCCTTGAGAGAGAGAGATGCATACAACGCAAACTTCTAGCGTATTGAGCTTTCGCAATTCATTGTTGTATATTACTTTATAATTAATGCCTTTTCGTATAAAAAGAGCGTCACCGCCCCCTTGAGTGGAGTCGGGCCGGTCTCTTCTTACGATATTGTAATTTTATGAGTCAATTTGTGTTTGTGGTTTAGCTTAGTTTCGCTAGCCATAAACACATCGGGACTGTAGTCATTCGACAATTGGAACATATTGGCTCTTCGTTCAATCCTTATCAGTGAATTTACATTCACAGCTAGGACTTTAAGGCGCGTCTCCGGCAGCGCGCCCATTATGGTCTAAATTGCGCCAGGCCAGGCAACAAAGAGTAAACATGATCTACCCTTTTGCCTTGCTGCTTTATCTGACTTTGCAGTCCTGTTAGTTGACCTTGAATGCTCTACAACAAGGCTACAATGTCAGGCTGCACCTCTGGTGCCTAGCATAGGGGCCTTTGGGGCAACCGTTGGTGGAGCCTGTCTCGTGTTTCCACTCCCTGACACCATTTGGGCGTAAGAGAATTTGGGATCCACGAATTTTTGTATTGGAGCCTGTCGAACTGTTCGACCTCTTTCGGCTTTTTGACTGGCCTGTTTTTGTTTAATTTCTTGGACCTTAAGGCAACCCCTATAACTAGCCGGGTGCCCTTGGTTTCCACAAAGGACACACTTGAGCAAGGTCAAATCCTCAACCCGCTCATTCCCCAGCTTACATTCTCCTTCTTTGTTGGTTTCTCCGCACCTGATACAACGCAACTGCATATTGCAGTTGGCATTGGCATGGCCAAACCTCTGGCACTTCGTACATTGTAGAATGTCGTCGTGCCTTTTTAATGTCTCCCAGTGTACAGCTTGATTGTCGAGAGAATTAATTTTCTTCACACTTTCAAAACTGCTTTTGGCTATAGTGTTACGAGGAACATTGGCAGCCTATAACCCCCTCGTCTGGACTTCACCGTAGTAAAAGGCTAATCAAGCATAGGTGTTCATATTTGCGTTTCGCCAAGATGTAATGGTTGGGCTCATCAGACGATGGCCATTACACTTTGAAGACTTGTAGCAACTATATAATTCAAAGTAGCTTTCGATTTATTCGAGAAAATATGCGTCAAGGCAAAGTTTAATGGTTATCTTCTGATGAGCCCAACCATTACATCGGGGCGAAACGCATATATGAACACCTATGCTTTTTTATTTTTACTTTTATTTTCATTTTCATGATTTTAAATCATATTTATTAAAAATAATCGGTGTTCAGGAAAAAACAATTGAACTGTTAACAGTCAAATATTTCATCTTCAATATTTTTAATTTTTGAAAAGCTATTTTAGTCGAAAATCAATTTTTACTAACTTTAAGTAATATTTTGTTTAGGTTTTTATTTTTGCTTGTATAAAAAGTACCAAATCGATTTTTCTCAAAATTTTACTAGTAATTAAAAACGTTATTCTTCGTTGCACAAAATTATTTTGGAGTCTTCGTCAGTAACTTCAGAATTGAAAACTCTGCACAAAATTATTGGCTTACATTGAAAGCAAAATCAAAAGGCTGGAAATGTCCCTTAAATCAGATTTTCTTGAAAGAATTCAATAATATTGGACTAAAATAAGTGACCCAGAAATATGCAAATGACTTTTTCCAATCAATTAGGTAACAGACTTCAGAAGGAGGGTAACTTAAGTTGTGCAATGTACAGATTTCTCAATTGACTCTTCAATTTCGGTCAGTAAGAAAGCTTAATCTAAAACCTATCTGTTTTCCAATTTTTATCAAATTCAAAACACCTCAGCAAGGAGGACAAGAAGAACAATATTCAGCATCAACTAAGCATCTTAACATAACCGATGTAACTACGTAACACTCACCTTCTGCAACTTTTTGTTTTCTATTTTTTGGTGTTGGTTTGGTTACACAGACCACATAACCCTTAAAAAAGTTAAATTGTAAACGACAATCTTCATAAAAATAAAAACAAAAAATCACAAAAAAAAAAGAAACTTAACAAGCCAGAACCGAGACAGGGACATTGGATCTTGTTTTTTCTTCATGATTTTTTGCCATCGGCTACAATTTGTGTTCCTGACGGCTCCGATATTGCACGGTTGCAAAAACTGGCTAAAGGACGATTGCGAAAAAATGCACAAAAGAGCTCTTTTAATAAATCATTATGTATATGAAAATATTTCTGCGATGGGACGACACGTACACGTACAAATTTCAGGACATTTTATTTTTTTCTTGTTTGGTTTGCGCCTGTATTTTTGTCCTTGTTGGCCTTCCTTATGGTTGAAAAGGCATTTTATGGAAAATGCCATTTGAGTTGAGCTTTATTCATATGTGTTCTGATTTTTGGGTAAAGGCAGAATGCAAATATAAAAAAAATTGTATTCTGGTCACATGTGCAGACACATAAACACTTTTACGTAATGAGCGAGGTAACGGGCAAAGGAGAACCCAACCCGCTGCCGATGGCGGTAGCCATTTATCACGCTGGCAATTTTCTAAGGAATGCATAAGAATAAGAAACTGACTTCACGACTTTATACATATTATGGCGGTATGTATGTACTACATACATTGAGAAATAGACGCCCTTCATTTTTCTTATAGTAGTGGAATATTTCATAAAAATTATTCAGGTTATGTGCTAAAAGGTAGGTAGCACAGTCTTTGTTGAAAGTATGAAAACATTCATAATTGCTCAGTTAGCAGAATGATAATCTTATGGGTTTAGTCCACAAAGTACCAAGAGTTATTCTTGTCATGAAAAGTGCTTTTTCGAATTAGATTTTTGGAATCGGCTTTAAACTGTAGGTCTTCTCAATCCCTTAAATCATTACTCGCAAAGCAAAGCAAGAACGGTTGAAGGTTGTAAGTCACTAGGCCCTAGTTCTGACGGACTGTTGGGCCACCTAATTTATTTTGTATTGGTTTCTTGCTCTGTTTGTAAATAATCTTCTTCTACTTCTCCCAGAATCTGCAGACGATAACTTGTTGCTTAAAATCAGTAGTATTCACTTCGGAAGTAAGTTTTGAGAAGTTTTGGTTAACTAACGAAGCCTAAACTATCTAAAAATCGTATGCTAGCTTCACTAGAGTAATCCTACTAGAGGCAAAAGAACATTGATCGTCTGAACTGTTTATCGTGGTGACTTCTTCCTTTCCTCAAAACTTATTTCCCAGCTTAGCGCCAATTTTTCAGAAATTCAAAAAAAATTTAGTACCGTATGGTTGAAAGCTGATAGTTAAAAATTATCAAAAAAAGATCATAATCATCACTTTATTATAGTTATTTATAACACTGTTCCCCCAAGGCGAGGTGTTTCCACTAAGGCACCTCTCCTTATGCAGTCGGCAGCGGACGAATTCTCGAGATGGAATCAACGGTGGCGTCTACATTTCCAGTAAGGTTGACCTACTTAGTGAACACCTTATAGAGCTTTTTCGACATATTGGGAGCGCAGGCCTGTAAGGAGTGGTTTATACGCCTACCCGTAATTGAAGTTATACTAAGGATCTGGCCCTCCAGGTTGGGGGTTGTGCCGTCGCGGTGACTTCCCGGCCACGTAAACAATACCTTTAGTTGCGAAGCAACAACAAGCGTTAACAGACCACGTGCAGCCGAACAATTAGCGGAAGCCCTAAACTGCTAAAAGGCAGATATTACCACCATCCAAGAAGTGCGATGGGATGGACCGGGCAAACGTAAAATAAAAGATTGCGATATATACTACGGCGACTGCTACCGAGAATAAGGGCAGCGTCTATTTGAGTATGGATTTGTTGTTGGAAGTAGACTCACTCAAGAAGTCTTGAGTTTCAACACTGTAAGCGAGCGCATCATGACAACCCGCATCGAGGCTAAATTCGCAAACATGAGCCTAATATGCGCAGGCCTCAACAGAGGAGAAAGATGAAGATACCAAAAAAATATTCTTCGAGCTTTTGAACAAGACATAAGAGCAGGCTGATCGATTTCGCTGCGGGGCGAGACGTTCTGGTAGCTAGTACGCAGTTTACACATTTCAATATCCACAAGGGGACATGGAAATCTCCTGATCAATCAACGTCAACCAGGTTGACCACATTG